>NW_028270141.1:138515153-138666381 GCF_037043375.1 Chiloscyllium plagiosum
TAATGACAAGTCTGTATTGTCCCTTCCCACACCCTGGATGTTGACATGCTTGTGCTGAGTGTAGCTCCGGTTGCACAGTTACACATTCCAGTTGTGTTAAACTCCACCTCACATGGAAGAGACAGAGAACTATAGAAACTGGGAGGAGTAGGCAATTCTTTGAACTGACTGTGCCTCAACTCTCAGTAAGTGGAGTAAGGTTACCATACCTTCTGAGCTTCCACTCTTTGATGCTCACCTGTACTCAGAAAACAGCTCCGTTTTATTCCTTTATGCCCCCATGTTAAGGCATTTCAGGCACGATATAATGTTGAACTCTTCTTCTATGGCCTTCATCTCTGTGTCCATTGCTTTGGACAGGAATCCTCTCCCCGTGCCACAGACCCATTCCTACCTTCAACACTCTCCCTGCACCTGCACAGGAACAGTTCACTGGCAACATGACATTGGTCGCTTTAATTTCCCTGTCCCCCTCAACAATTCAAACCTATGGCCCTCTGAACGTACTGCACTCCATGCTCTCAGATCCAAGCCTGACTTTGTCATCAAGCTTGCCAACAAGGGTACTATTATCTGGCATACTGACCTCTTCATTGCAGAAGCTGAGTGCCAGATACCTCCTCCTGCCTCCCTCTAATCATGACTGCTCCATTCAACATCAGGCCATTGTGTCCACAACAATCTCATTGGATAAGCTGGGTCATTTTTCACTGCAGTGTTGGAGATTGAGGGGTAACCGAACACAAGTTTACAAAATCATGAGGGGCATAGATAAGGTAAACAGCATGGCTCATTTCCCTAGGGTTGGGGAGTCCAAAACTAGGTGGAATAGGTTTAAAACAAAAGGGGAAAGATTTAAAAGGGATCTGAGCGGCAAGCTTTTAACAGAGAAGGTGGTGCATATATGGAACAAGCTGCCAGAGGAAGTGGTAGATGCAGATACAGTTACGTTTAAGAGAGATTTGGACAGGTGGGGTAATAGGAAAAGTTTCTGACTGTAACGAATACCCCAGGATGTTCACCTTGCAGCTTATCTCTATTATCGTGACCACATCATAACCATGTATATTTATTTCCAAAATTGATAATAATCAGTTTATCTGAGCTTTTTGCTGGCCCTTCCTGATAAATTCCTACATTCCTGATAAATAAATAACTTGAATAAAATACGGATTTCCTTAGGAACTCAGGAGAGTGACAGACTTCAAGGAGACATGGACAGGTTAATGGAATGAAAAGATTTTCTGATCTAATTTAATAGAGAAATGTGAAGCCATACATTATGGTAAGACAAACAAGAAACACAATACAAAGTAAAGGATCGAATTCTAGGGAGAATTCCTTTAGGATGACAGGATTGGAAAGATAACATGTAATCATGTTTATTAACACACTGGAGAGTTTGCAATCTAGAACATTCTGCTTGATAGGGTGTTGGAGGCTGACACAACTGCAATATTAAAAGTAAATTTGTTCAGTACCTGAAGGTCAAAAAGAATGTAGTGTTACAGAAGCGGGTGGGCGAGGCTGGACTCTTGCAGAAATTTGAAACTGACTTGGTCAGGTGCTATAACCATTAGCCTCCAAGTATCTTTAAGCATTTATTGCTCAAATTAAAATTAATATTGGGAAAGATGGAATATTCTGGACATTTAAAGTTTACTATTGAAAAGCTCATTAATCCAGTGCTCAAACTTCCTTGCACTGTCCTGCCCAAAACTTAGTAAGTGAACTGCATTATCAGATTAATTCTATCATTACTGAGTTCCTCCTTCATTGGTATGTTAGTGACTAATGATGTGGGCAGGTCATTTAAAAGTCTTTGTCAGCTCTGCATCTCATTTCTCCATCGTCAGCTCCTCCTACATTCCAAACTTTCCAGATTTCAAACAATTTATTGCATCCATTTTAGCTGCATAATATCACAGAATACTTTTAGTCCTTTTTATTAAAAATGAAAATATGCTGTACATGCTCCACCATATACATAAATGCCATAATCTATACATTCATGGTATAATTATATACAATGATGACCCACTATTCATGTCTTTGCCATGTTCACTAAGTATTTTTTTCTTAAGACCCCTTGGGTAAAAGTGACAAAAATGAAAAAAGCGCTTAAAATAATGTGAAAATAAAACTAAGAAACAGAAGGTGTCCATGTTGTATTGTATTTGGATGAGAAAGTGTGGACTAGATTAGATTTGGCCCTTGATGTTGTGGCAGCTAGTTATCCTCCTCTATGATCAGACTGACCTACAAACCCTTCATTGTCTATCTTCCATGTGCCGATCCAAGACTCGCTAATGTATCTGACTCTACCACCACTCACTCTGCATTATAGGGTGACCATTACAGAATTATTCATGGCCGATGGGTCCACACATATTCCTAGGCCTAATGTATGACTGACAGCATTTACCTACTTGTTAGATGATACAATCATATTGTCACAAACCATACGCCACTGGCCTATCAGCAACTATGTGCTACATTGTAAAGGCCTTTCAGTTTTCTCCAAAGTGTATAAATCCAGACACATAAACTAGGAACATGGGCCTCAAACAAAAACTAGGTAATTCCTTATTAAGCATTGGAGGGAGAAGGTAGAAATAGCAACAATCTAGTTACAATACTGGATAGAAAACTCAAAACAACATAATTCTTTTATCAGAATATTTTTGGAGTTATTTGGAGATATCGACCTAGGATGGGCCGAATGACAATGTTGGTTTGCGTGGTGTCAGTTCACCTTTGACAACTGCATTTGGACTCAACATACACCAGGGGATGGAAGTCAATTATTTTGCAAAACTATGAAGATCATCAGTAAAGTTTGTTTCATTAGCTCCCAATGAATAAAGGTTTGATACATAAAACTATTCATGATCTGGCACAATTAACAGTCTGGCTCAGAGAAGCCTTACGAACATAGAAGTTAGAAATGAAAAATGACACCTGTCCATTGAAGTGCATTCTCCAGTCAAATGCACTACTATTTCTTTGTGGCATCTAATTACATTCTGAGTACTTTGTCTGTTTTGGCTTCCACAGCATTGTCCTAATTACCTTTAATGAAGCAAATACATTTCTCCTGCTATCTAAGCTAAACTTACATTCTATTCATTTGTTGAGGTGGTTTTGTTTTGATAATAATTGGCACTTAACGTATTCACAACAATTTGGGAACTTTCCAATGTGAAATAATTTTTCTGAGCATTAGGGTCAGGTTGGTGCACAGCAGAGTGTGCCTGATACTGACACCAGATGACAAAGGTGGACTAGTGTTCACACTTGCACCCGCTGCTTTTCCTTGTAGGACAGATTAAAAATATGACAATGATTTCTGTTGAACTCTTTACTGCAGAGTGCTGTCGAGGTTGAGTCATTAAGCGTGTTCAAGGTTGGGATAGTCAGATTTTTAACCAGTACAGAAATCAAGTATTATGGGGCAGGAAAGTGAAGCTGCAGATTATCAGATGAGTTCTGATCTCATTGGTGGAGCAGACTTATTAACCAAGTAGTCTGTTTCTGCTGCTATTGTCTTATCATCTAAATATTATTTTCTCTTATTTCTTCTGAGAGAATGTGAATAGCTGACGTTTGCTGCAGCAGTGATTGCTTTGCTATTCTTCATCCCTGGTGGTCGAGGGCACTTCAATAACAAGCACATTCAAGGCTGGAACAGATGTGTTTTTGATTTCTCAGGGAAATCGCAGGGTAGAGGTAGGAAACAGGTGGGAAAGTGGAAATGGGACATGGAAGCAGCTATAATTGTCTTGAATGGCTCGGTGATTTCAAGAGCTCCAGTGCTAATCCCGGCTTCTATGGCATTTATACTTTATGGAGACAGTTGAGGCAAAAACCTCTACAATTGTTGAGGGAAAGTAGGATAACTGTAAACAGAAGAGGAGACTGTATGAATACATGATAGAATAGGTCACTTGGATAATTTTGGATCGCTGATGCAAAAAGCCTCCACAGATATGCTGGGCTGAATCGCCACCCCATGCTTTAAACCTCTACGGTACTACACAATAAATCACAGTGCAAAATGACTGTGCATCTGAAATACTTAGCATCTGTTTATTTTTGACCATTTCTTTTATTATTGCACGCCCACTAATGTCTATAATTAATGCAAATAATATTATACTATTGGCAGCTCTAGCAGAAATTAGATCAGCTAATTACTTAAGATACTGTAAAAGACTATGGTAAAAATCTGAACAAATATTGTCACAACATGCCTCAGAGGAACTCCTATCATTTTTTCCTTGAATTTTAAATAAATTTGAATTGAAAATCTTAGTCAAAACAATTTTAATGTTGATTGAACCATGTTTTTCATATTCATCAAAAACATATTTTTAACAAACCTATTTATTGACAGAAAGTGGACATTGCTGACAAAACCAGCATTTACTGTCTACCTGTCATTTCCCTCAAGAAGGTGTCCATGAACCACTGGTTGAGCTCCTTGGGTAAAGGCAGTAATAAGACTCTTAGGAAGACAGCTTCAGTGATAAGAGTTGAAGAGTGTGGTGCTGGAAAAGCGCAGCAGGCCAGGCAGCATCCGAGGAGCAGGAGAATCGACGTTTCGGGCATAAGCCCTTTTTCAGGAATGGGCTTTAGAAGGGCTTATGCCCAAAACGTCGATTCTCCTGCTCCTCAGATGCTGCCTGGCCTGCTGCGCTTTTCCAGCACCTCACTTTTCAACTCTGGCCTCCAGCATCTGCAGTCCTCACTTTCTCCTAGCTTCAGTGATAATGAAGTTTTTGTGATATAGTTTTAAGTCAGGATGCTGTGCGATTTCAGATGAATGTTTAACTCATGTCCTTTTGGATGTTAGAGGTCCAGATTTGGGAGGGGTTGTCAAAAGAGCCTCACCAAGTTTGCAAGCAAAGTATATTCCATTAAATAAAAATAATCTGAAACAAAAACAGAGATGAAGAAACTCATCAGGTCTGGCAGGATTTGTGGACAGAGAAACAGAATTAACGTCAAGTTCAGTAGAACTCTTCTTCATGTGTTCATATGCAAAGGCAGAAAACTACTCATTGTTCAGTGCACAGATTCTGTAGACCACAGTGGTTATGGGTCTGTTAATTAGGTTTCTGGTCAGTTGAGCCTCAGGATGTCAATGATGAGGAATTCAATAATAACAATTGAGTAGTGTGGTGTGTAAACACTTGACTGATAACCCTGATTGTGACAAATTTCACCATGGCATGCTGTGAAACTGGATTCAATAAACCTGGTGCCAGAAAAATGACAAAGAAAACTACTGACTAGCTGTAAAATCCTAACTGATTCAGTGACCATTTATGGAAGGGAAACTGTTTTTCCATTGCATCTGGCCTATACATGGCCTGACTTACCCTGACTCAATGGCAAATAATTCACTGGCATCAGGGGAAACAGAGAAACATCAACTATTTCTTTGTCAGTGTTTCCCTGATCACAACTACAAATAATAAAGTAAAAGATACTGAAGTGAGGAAACTTCCTTCCATTCTGGGCAAAGACTGAGCATGGCTTAAGAAAATTACACTGGTATTATAAAAAAAAGTTCGTTATTAACCCAATTCTCAGTCAGGTATGAGGAAATTCCATTATTTAAACCCGAGATTATACCAAAATCCTTTCCCTAAACCTACTTATTGCCTATTATTTTCCTAGCCAGAGACAACTCCATCTCATGAAAGCATGTTTTAAACATGACTGTGCAGTACACATGTGCCAGAAAGCAAAATATTCTTTCTAAGGCTAGTTGAAACATTTCTTTAGCTTTCAATTTTGACTCATTTTTAGCCTTTATTACAAATGGTGTTAGTATTAATTTGACTAAGTGGCAGTGTTACTGAACCTGTCGACTGGGGAAGTAGTTTAAGCCCACCCTAATGGCATGGCTGCATAACATTGACTGAAACCTCCATGCAGTAAAGAGGACATTACAACTCGCATGGAGGAACTATAAACCAAAATAACTAAATGACAACTTTTAAGAATTCATTCATGGGATGTCAGTGCTGTTGGCTGGATCAGCATTTATTGCCCATCCTTAGGGAAGTGGTGGTAAACTGCCTCGTTGAGCTGCTGCAGCCTCTTTGATATAGGTATAACCAATTATCAACAAGATTTCATATTTTAAAAATATTAATACAAATCAAAATCATCGTCAATCAAACTACATTCAGTATATAAGTTACACATGGAATAGCAAAGCTTAGAGATACAAAGATTATCTCGAGCATCTCCATCAAGCCTCACATAATGTGCCACCACACACAATCTCAGTCTTTACAATTCCAACATGTTGGATCTCTCATGCTTCACACTGAACAGATGATACTGCATTATCCACAACAGTTGCACCATTCCTTTTAAATTGGTCAGAAATAGATACCATCCTAGTTGTAAACCTCTTTAGAAACTCAAGTTAATTTTACGTTAGTCTCCAATGCAGAGATTTCCAAAGTGTTCCTTTAATAAACTTCATTAAACAGTCGGGCTGGCTCTGGTAAAACAGAAATACGACAGAGGGATTGTCAACTTTGCAATCCTTGCTTTAACCCAGTCATCTTCTTTATGTTCCATTTATCCATATTAGGTTCACAGTTCATTGTAAATGTACCTTTGGTGTTCTTCCCTACTGCAGCAGCTTTGCTGAGGTTACATGGCCTTGACTTCTTGTTGGTACTGCTTCCAGGCAAGGACAAGCATTTCTTACAGTAAACCTTAAGTCTTAAATGTCCTTATTAAATATTCTTAGAACAAGTACAGATTTCCTCACTGTTTGTAAAGTAACTGTTGCATTTCCTACAATGTAATAATGATAGTACTTTGAAAAATCTGCATTGTTTTTACCCAGAGGTCTGAGACATGCAACCAATGTGAAAAGGTGCTCTGTGTATGCAAGTCTTTCTTTCCCATACATTGCAGAAACAAAAACACTGCAAATGCATCAAAGTGGACTTTACAAGATGTGTCTAGACTCTGAATAAGGTTGATATGGGCATTTCCAACAAAGCAAAACAAATCTTCCAGATAGATTTTCAACCATACAGCTACGATTGGCTGCTTGACACCTTAAAGGGAGTGTTATGAGGTACCACTGTGTGATGAGGCCTAGTTTCCACAGAGCTGCAACCATTTCAGTTAGAACACATTATGAAGAATGCTGGATGCGTATTAATGAGTTGTTTCCAAGTCATTTCTTGCTGGTAGAAAAGGATCAAGGAATGTTAAAAATCAATTGTGCTGAGCAAAATAGATTTGTGGTGAAGTAAATATTTTTAATTCCTCTGCAATCTAGATAATGTGAATCTGAGAGATTATTACTGTGAAACAAAAACGAGAGGACAGAACCTACTATAAACAGGTTTTATAATGGAAGTACAATTCTATTACCTGAAAATGTCAGGATTTCTTTTACATGTGATTCCTTTCCTATGTTAGAAACGATCACAGATTCCTATAACAGTAATAAACTTTCTGCAGAAAAATAGTTATAAAATTACAAGAAAGGAATATTGTTTGCACTTACAATTCATGCTTGGTAATTAAATGTCTCTAATTGAGGTATTTCAAAGATTCATTTATCAATTCTTGGTGTTCTCCAGCTCTTCTTGTTGAATGTGATTACAAATGCTCCAGCACAGAAGGGGGCCATTCGGTCCATCTTGTTCATACCAATCACGCGTTTTGTTCTGTGTTGTGTATCTTTGAAGGTGATGGTCAAATTAAATTTAAAATCCCTAACTGCTATTCGTGTGCAATTCCAATGATCTTACTAGCTGCCTGTAATTTATCTTTTTGCTGTTTAAAAAGCACCATTATACTTGACGTGAAGAAAACAAATTGTGTAACTATGTTAATGTCGGTGCTTGCTAGATTTAATAAATGAATCATCCAAGAATGTGCATTATTGTCAACTTTATTCATGTCTCAGGAGTAAAGATACAATAATAGCCCAGCCCTCAATCAAATTGTGTGCAGAACTGGCAACAAACAAATTATAACAGAGATGCTTTCTTCCACTTGTAACAAATTTTAATAAACATTAATGCAAAATCATAACTCTGAGCAACTAACTGTTTACAACGAATATTTGTCCAATATTCCAGAGCCACCAGGTTTGCAGATTTCTAATCAGGTGGATAGCTGAATTCATTTGGTGCAGCACCTTTTGCTAATTTTCTGTGACACTGTCTCAGAAACAAGAGGGAGTATTTCCTTCCATGTGACCTCTCAGGGGGTTTTCACCAGTGGGCCAACCTAACTGTGGATTTGCCCCATTCTACTACCACTGCCTAGTTCTGTAGCCACTACAGGTGGTTTTGATCTGCATGATTCACGCTCCTGGCTCCTCAATGTTGTTTACAATCCAGAACTCCACTCCAGTTCCTGGCTATTGATCTGCTTTCTCTCCTCTCTCAATGGGACTACTTCAGATCAGGGGACTGCCAGTCAGTCAGGCTAGGCATCCGACAGCTCCATGCCCACTCCGATACTCGTTCCTGGAATCAGGTTCTCTCAGCATCACAGGCTGCCAGTTGCCCTCCTTGCTTCATAGAATTTGGCACTGCCCCTCAACTTGCCAAAGACACAGCTTTCTGCAAGAAGGTGCCACATGGTCACCTGCTTCCATTCTGCTCCATCACCAAATGCTGTTGGCAAAACATGTTGCCCTAACTCAGAGGTGAATATACAGTACCACATATCCCAAAGAGATGAACAAATCATCATTAAGTTTCCTACTCGCAGCTGCCACTATGATCTGGAGTAATTCACTGCCTGTAAAATGCTTTGAGTTATTATGAATCCAGGATTGATTAAAATCTCCTTGATATACTTAAAATGATATACAGATTTTCATTATAAACTGTTTAACTGTGGATTATTTATTTTCTACGCTTTGATCAGAATCAGGGAGGAGTATACCAACACTTACTGCTTTTCGGGCCTAAAATCCACTTTTGCTGGCCATCCTAGAAGCCTCCAAAAAAATGAGCTGGCCCAATTTCAAAATGTTTCCTTTTGAAATGGTGCAGAAGAACCAATTTTTACCTTTTACTTTATTGAAGTTAATGGCTTAATCTGAAATAAAACATAACAGGGTAAGTAAATTCACAGATTGACACAAATATTGGTATGGTAAACAGCCAGGAGGAAAGCTTGAGGTTACAGGAAGGTATAGACAAGCTGACCAGATGGCAGAACAGTGGCAGATGGAATTTAATCCTGAAAAGTGTGAAGTGATATATTTTGGTAGGACTAATAAGGCAGGGGAGTACATGGTAAATGGTAGGATACTTGTCAGTACAGAGGATCAGCAGGACTTTGGTGTGCATTTACATGTAAGATATATATTCTATGCCTCCTATATACATAGAAAACAAGAGTTGCATAGTTGTAATGGAGCAGTGGAAGTTTATTGTTTAAGACGCAGCTCTGTTATTATCTGCAGGTCTCGTCCTCATATTACAAGAAGGATCTAGTTACACTGGAAAGCACGTAGAGGTGATTCACCAGGATGTTGCCCGGACTGACGCATGTCAGCTATGAACAGAGGCTGGGGATGTTTTCCTTACAGCAAACAAGGCAGAAGGCGGATCTTGATTGAGATCTAGAAGGGATATGGATAGAAAGAAGCTCTCCCTTCGTAGAAGGGTTAATTACCAGGGGCATAGATATAAGATCAAGGACAGGTGTTTTGGACAAGACTCAGGAGAAACCTTCTCATTCATAGAGTGGCCTGGGGAGTGTTGTTGAACAGAGAGACTTAGGGCCGCAGGTACATAGTTCCTTGAAGGTGGCATCACAGGTAGACAGGGTGGTGAAGGCAGCGTTTGGCCCACTTCCCTTCATTGGTCACAGCATTGAGTATGAGTTGGGATGTCATATTGCAGCTATATAAAACATTTGATAAGGCCACCTTCAGAATTGTGTACAATTTTGGTTTCCCTGCTATAGGAAGTATGTTATTAAACGGGGATGGGTGCAGAAAAGATTTACAAGAATGTTGCTGGGACAGGAGGGTTTGAATTATAGGGAGAGGCTAGACAGGCTGGGACATTTTTCCCCCTGGTGTGTCAGAGGCTGAGGGGCGACCTTATAGAGGTTTATAAAATCATGAGGGGCACTGATAAGGTGAACAGCCAAGGTCTTTTTCTCAGGGTAGGGGAGTCTAAAACTAAAGGACACATGTTTAAGATGAGAGAGGAGGATATCAAAGGGACCTTCAGTGGGTGATGCATATATAGAACGAGCCACCAGAGGTAGTAGTAGAGATATTTATAAAGAGATGTTTAAAAGGCATTTGGACAGGTACGTGAGCAGGAAAGGTTTCAAGGGTTACGGGTCAAACGTGGGCTGTTCAGTTTAGGATACTTGGTCAGCATGGATGAGTTGGACTGAAGGGATTGTTTCCATGCTGTGTGACTCTATGCCTAAAAGGATGGTATTGGCAGGAACCTTCATAACATTTACCTGGCATCTAGATGAACTCCTAAAATGTCAAAGTGTACAAGGTTATGGGCCAAGTGCTGGGAAGTGCGATTAGAGTAGACAGATGCTTCAGGAACAGTAAAGACATGATGGGCCAAAGGGCCTTTTTCCTGCTGTAACACTCTCTGATTCTTAAGTACCAGAAACTCTTCAGCACCAAATAAATTTGAGTGAGCATTTTACAGGAGGTTGGTTCAGCGCATGGACTAATAAATGCTCTACAAATTAGGAGGACCAGTGTCGGCAGGCACATTCCACTGCTGGTAATGGTCACCAGATGTCAGAGATTAGTAATTATACTGAAAATAAAGTAGAACATCGAGATTTAATCAACTCTAATAGAGATTTACCACAATTACATAAAGTGGGAAGCTTTACAGCTTATTTGTAGAGAAATAATAGCTTTAAATACAAACTATCAGGCATTCATCCTTTTTAATAATTTATGCAAATGTGATTCTTCAGCATTTTATTTAAAACAATCACAATATTCTAGTTAAAACTGGATAGCCTTCCACTTAACCACCTATTAGTTAACACACATCATTCATCTCAGTGTTTACATACTGCTGAAGTGTTGATTTAGAAACATTGTTAGTCATTTTATATTCTGCTATAAAGCATACGCTGCATAAAATTCAGAAAAAAAATGAATAAAATGCACCAGTGGCTACTGAAGAGGGCAATTATAAGCTATATATAATAGATCTCCCAAGACTAGCATGTAAGCATTCTTGAAATAGAACCTGGCGTAAGTCAGCAAGAGGCAGTTAAAATGAAGGCATCAGATCTGTTCTGTTTTCAATCTACCTTTTTGTTACTTGCTTGTTCTCCAAAATCAAACTGAAGTTTTCTAATTAAGTGCCAACTAAGATTTCGCCCCTAAATTGCATGAAAATTCTGTTCTTCAAAAGTAGATTTATAAATATTATTTTTAAAAAGTATCAGCTTAAATATTAAAATCATATCAATTAACCATTTAAAGTTAATATGAGTGTTCAGTAAAAATAAGGTTGATGCATTTAGATTAGATTAGATTAGATTAGTGTGGAAACAGGCCATTCAGCCCAACAAGTCCACACCGACCCGCCGAAGTGCAACCCACCCATACCCCTACATGTACCCCACCCATACCCTTAACACTACGGGCAACTTAGCATGGCCAATTCACCTGAGCTGCACATCTTTGGACTGTGGGAGGAAACCGGAGCACTCGGAGGAAACCCACACAGACACGGGGAGAACGTGCAAATGTGCAGTCAGTCGCCTGAGGCGGGAATTGAACCCGGGTCTCAGGCGCTGTGAGGCAGCAGTGCTGACCACTGTGCCACCATGCCGCCCATTTCTTTCACATCTGTAGTTTAAACTATACTTACCAAAGATGAAAAAGAGCAATGAGTGAATCTGCAGAAACTGTAATGTTTATATTGTATCCTGTAACATTACTAATCCCTTCCAAAGAAAAAGTTATTTGCTGGTGGCTTTTCTTTGAAAGCATTTTAAAATGTAAACCGCAATAAATTAATGGCAGGGCCAACACTTATTGATTAATCATATTGTATTTTACAATGTTATTCAAAGTGCACAGAATGGACACATTTTTTGATGATATTTGGAGTGGTTGCATTAATGTGCAATTCCCCTCTCCCCCAGCAGCTGTACCACGCACAAGACGACTAATTTTGGATTAACACCAACAAAGTCAACATTTTATTAAACACAATGGATTTTATTTGTTTTATGATGGAAGACAACAAACTTTAACATACTTTCACAAAGCTCCATTGTTCCAGATAAACAAACTGCAACGCACTGGAAAAATATTTAATTAGCCAATCCTTTCATCCATAAACTACGATCAGGGCTGATGTTGTTAAACATGTCATCCTTCTGCCTTGTGTCATGCGCTGCAGAGACTTTGTGTTCTCAGCCAGGATCTTTCATTTTCTTTGCAAATTCAGTAAGTAAAACTGCCTTAACAGCATTTACCAGGAAGTACCAGGTGGTCACCAAATTGTACGCTTGACATTTGCCCAGACTGATTGTTTCATACCCTGTGCTGCTTTCACTTCACTCCAATCCAATTTGGTGTCGGGAATTTCATCTTCAGGTTCAGGCATCTTCCTGACTGGTCCTCGTGGGGAGGCAGCAATCAGGGGGAAAGGCCCACACTCATTTCGAAACTCTACTACATGTAACCCCTTCTTATCAGCTAAGTCTTGATGAGTCTCCTGTGGGATTGAAACACAAAGTAGTAAACAGGATGAAATATTTTGATTCTATAGTTTACCACCACTTTTAGCCAAATTAAAGTCAATAAACATTTTGTTGTTAATTTATCGAGCTCAAAAGATACAGGAGTAACAGACAACATATACCTTATTATACCTTAATATATTCATAATTTTAAAATGTACACTGTTATAGAGAGGGGTTTCAGGATATAGGTGAAAGCAGATTAAACAGCTAATAGAGACAGACTTATAAAATTCTCCAAAAATTGTGCATAAACTCAAGTCTGCTAAGTAATTTGCTTAAATGCTTTTTGTGGGTACCCAGGGACAGCGATAAATGGAGAACCCAAAAAGCCCAGTTGTGAACAGACACGAAAATGTTTAATGCTGTATCTCGCTTCCTGGAATTATAGTGATTTACAATTCAGCAAAGGCCTTTCTGCTCATCACGTCTGTGCTGGTCAAAAACAACCAGTTAATTATTGATAATAGAATGGCTACAGTGTGGAAGCAGGCCATTTGGCTCAACAAGTCCACACTGACCCCAATCCCCCACACCCCACCCCCCTCCCAAAGAGTATCCGACCAGACCCATTCCCTTACGCTGTTACTCTACATTTCCCCTGACTAATGCCCCTAACCTACATATCCCTCAACACTGGGCAACTTAGCATGGCCAATCCACCTAACCAGCATATCTTTGGACTGCGGGAGGAAACTGGAGCACCCAGAGGAAACCCACGCAGACACGGGGAGAATGTGCAAACTCCACACAAAGTCACCTGAGGCTAGAATCGAACACGGGTCCATGGCGCTGTGAGGCAGCAGTGCTAACGACTGAGCCGCCATACTGCTCCCCCATGAGCACAACATCCATTTTTTTGTGATATTAGTTGGGAGATAAATAATGACCCCAGGGAGAAACCCCACATTCTTCTTTGTTGGGATCTTGAACCATCACGAAAAGACCTTAGTCTGAGATCTCTCCTGAAAGAGGCATTTCTGGTAATCCCTCAGCACTGAACAGCCAAGAGTTGAGTATGTGGTGCTGGAAAAGCATAGCAGGTCAGGCAGCATCAGAGGAGCAGGAGAATTGACGTTTTGGGCAAAAGCCTTTCAACCAAGATCTTTTCCCCAGACGAGGGGAGCCCAAAACTAGAGGGCTTAGGTTTAAGGTGATAGATTTAAAAGGGACCTACGGTACGACATTTTCACACAGAGGATGGTGCATATGTGGAATGAACTGCCAGAGGAAATGGCAGAGGCTGGTACATTTAATAGGCATCGAAGTGGGCACATGAATAGGAAGGATTTAGAGGGATGCTGGCAAATGGGACTAGATTAATTCAGGATAACTGTTCAGTGAGTTGGACCAAAGGGTCTGTTTCCATGCTGTAATTCTCCATGATTCTATTCATGATGATGTGGATGTGTCGGTGTTGGACCGGGGTGGACAAAGTTAAAAATCACAACAGCGCTCCGAAAGCTTGTATTTCCAAATAAACCTGTTGGACTATAATCTGGTGTGGTGATTTTTAACTCTCGTCATGATGGCATCTTTAATATGAACAAAAAGGCGGGCAAGACCTTAGTTTGAGATCTCATCTTTATTCCCATCTTCCAATACTTGGCCTATAGCCTCGTATGCCTTAGCAACACAAGTACACATCTAATACCTCTTAAATGTTATGAGTGCTTCTACCTCTACCACTCTCATAACTAGGGGTTTTTTGATTCTCAATACCTTCAGAGTGAAAAAGTGATTCCTCACATTCCCGTGAAAGATTCTGAACCTTGCCTAAAATCTATTCCCCAACCACTGATCCTCCCATAAAGGAGGAAAGTTCCTTCCTGTTCACCCTACTTATGCCCCTCAGAATTTTACACATCTCAATCATGTCCCTCCAGTCTCCTCTAAGGAAAACAATTCCAGACTATCAAATTTCTCTTCATAACTATAACAAATTTATCCCAAGCAGCATTCTGGTAAATCTTCTCTGTACTGGAGTGTGTGTGCAATCACATCTTTCCAATGATGTGGATTCCAGAACTGCACACAATACTCTAGCTGTGGCCTAACCAATGTTTATACAGTTTTATATCTCACATGAAGTTTTCGTTCTCTTCTTTTACAGCTAATTCCTCCCTCTTAAAGGAATCAGCTGAAAAGTGGTGGTAAATAGACAGCAAGCAAATCTGGAGGTGGTCTTGTGGCACAGTGGTAATGTTCCTAACCTCAGAGCCAGACATTCTGGGTTTCAGTCCAGACCAGGACTTATTGGCATAGCAGATACATTTGTAATGTGACCAAACACGCTGAATGCCTGCTTGTAAATCCTTCCAACATGTCTGATGACAGGCAGAAAGAGTGAGAGCGTTTTCTGGTTAGCCAGGAGAAAGTGAGGTCTGCAGATGCTGGAGATCAAAGTTGAAACTTTATTGCTGGAACAGCACAGCAGGTCAGGCAGCATCCAGGGAACAGGAGATTCGACGTTTCGGGCACAGGCCCTTCTTAAGGGCCTGTGCCCGAAACGTCGAATCTCCTGTTCCCTGGATGCTGCCTGACCTGCTGTGCTGTTCCAGCAATAAAGTTTCAACTTTTCTGGTTAGCCACCCTGCATAAAGCAATGACAGTGATTTGCAGTGATTTTGTCCATAAGAGTGGGCCAGTCCAATGGAAGCCTATGGCCTAACCCTCAAAAATGACTGACCGAAGTCAATAAAAACTAACATGTGGCAGGACGTCTGACAGAGCAGGTGAGACAGATTGCTGCAGCCACATCATCTTATTCTCTGAGCTACAGGGATACACCAAGAGAGAAAATGAGGCAATACAGGGGCTGACAAAAATTAATTGACCTTTAACATAAAGTCTAGATTTAATATACCAAGTTCAGATCAGTTCAAATATAAACTTTAATAAACAACTTGATATCTTACTGACAGCAATTCAGACTGGTTTGTTGTCGCTTTTCAAATGTGATTCAGTCAAAACTGAAAAGAGACAAACAGTAATCATTGGATTTTAAATGCTTTACCTGTTTTGACAATCCTTGGAAGAGGGCTCTGGTAATATTCAATAGATTGGTTGATCCAGTAACCTTGGCATACATGTCCTTAATTCCAATTAATTTGCATATTGTAATGATTGCTCGATGACAATGCAGTCCATACCCTGAGGCACAAGTATAATTAACATGCTTAAAAACCTCGCACATTTGTGGATTAGCACTACTGAAGTTACAATAAGAGAGGTGGAAGAACAGCTGCATGGTATCCTGAAGGCTTTACAGAGGAACCTCGATTATCCGAATATTGGATTACCCGAAAGAGATCTCGAGGTTCCGATAGAAACATGACATCAAAAACGTGTTTCCAACACTGATTGCGTCTTTTGTTTACAGTGATTCAAAGTGAACTTTGCTTACTGAAATGCTGCTGAGAACAATGCTGGACTGATGGGAGACCAGGCACCGTCTCCAAATGACTGACCTCCCGCCCTCTCTCTCTCTATCCACACCTCCCTGGAGTTCTACACAGGGGTGTACCATAAACCCACCCTTCCCCAGATAATGTCCCCAACATTGCCCTGTACAGGCAAAGCTGGAACCTGTCAAAAAGCTGCAGTAAAAAAAGTTGCGTGCGTGCATCCCCGAAAGGCAGCAGCAGCAGTCTTGCTGTTGGTGTCCAATCTGGCTGCCCTGGTGAGTGGGTGGGGGCGGTGTTGGACAGGTTTGGGGGGGAAAACATCGGGGAGTTGGGGCCGTGTTGGACGGGGTTGGGGGGGGCGCGAACAGGGGGCGGCGATGGATGCGGTTTGGGGGATGGGAGGGAAGTTGGGGCAGTGTTGGACGGGTTTGGGGGGAGGGCGGTGGGGCAGGGGTTGGGGCTGTGTTGGACAGGGTTGGGGGATAGTATTGGATGGGTTTTGGGGGGTGGATGGGGCATGGTGTTGGATGGGGTTGGGGGTGTGTGGGTGGGAGCAGACGGTGGGAGGGGGAGGGTGGGGGGGAAAGAAGAGGTAGGGCCTCGTGCACGGTGTGCTGCTGCCTCATCTCCTGAACGGGGAGCGGACTTTACAGTAAACTCCGAGCCCCAGAGGAAAGGCCTTGAATGAATGAATCAACTAAATAATCAATTATCCAAACAAAATAGTGCCGGCCCACCTCGTTTGGATAATCAAGGTTTCCCTGCAAATAGAAGTTTAGAATTTCTTTAAACCATCAGCAGACACTACTTTGATTTCCACTCTCCTAGTTTTGATCTTGGAATAAAAATACTGAAATACTGATGTGCATTAAAACTCATTAACATCACTGATTGTGGGGCTAACAGAGACATTACCATTATTTATATTCCTATGCTTATGAATCTGAGTCATGGTTTAGACAAATGGATTGGCTAAGAATTTCTTTGACAAAGGTTGTGCAGTGGAAACCAGAGTCTGAAGATTTGAACACAGCAGAATGACTGGGGAGTTAGGTATATTCATAGTTTTGAGGGGGTAATGGAAAGTTAAATGGAAATTTGAGAGGACACTTTGAGAGGCTTTGATGACTTTGAAGAACATATCAGCTGTCCTTCAAAAAGGACAAAATTATGCCAGTAAGCAGTGAAAAAATAACTTCGAGTTATGTCACTAATTTCCTGCACATTTTTTAGTGTTTTTAATTCTCACTCTGCCGTAAGAATTAAGAAAGGAAATTATGAGAAGCACCTGAAAGATAATTTCAACTTTTGCATTGTGACCAAAACATTCTTCATTGTTAAGTTAATGACATAATCCTCTTTACTGAAGTAATGGATGTTCCCCTTCAACATGATGCAAATGTAAATGAATTAATTAGTACTGTGCACCTAAAGATGCAGGCAATTTTCACACATTAGTCTTACCGTAGTTTTGTTTCTTCATTTTGATTGTTGTTCGTTTGAACTTCGATGTTATATCCTGATAAACTGAATTAAAGACAAAATATATTTTAGACAGAACATAAGCTTAAAAGAATCTCAACGGAAATCTCTTTGGACAATTACCCGAGTTAGAGGAAATTGGCATAAACAAGATTAGACAGATTAATTCATCCAAAGACTCAAGGGTATAGGTGACAGTGGGAACTGTATCATTGTGAAAAGGCTTCATCTAAACTGTGCTGGGACCTGTGTTCTGTCAAGTCGTATAATATGGACGGTAAATTATTTAAGCTAAATTTGAGAGGGGGTGGGGAGCTGTCATGGGAAGTGATCACTCGAGAGGAGAGGCGGTACATCAAAGAGAAACAACAAAGAAATAAAGCAGTGCAGTGATTTGGAAATGACAATCAGAATGTGGTAGGCAGAGAAAGTATAAATTTAAAAGTGCACCACTAGATAAGGCATGACATTGCAAAAGACCAGAGTTAATTGTTCGATATCTGAGTGAATGCAGCATAACAAAATAAAGAATGGTTAGCAATGATTAAACTGTGTAGGACCTGATAATAACAGAGACTTGGTTGTAGGGTGACCAAGGTTGGGATTGCAAGTATTGATGGGTCTTAATGCACGTTAACATAATACCTCAAATTCCATAATTTCGAATTTTGTTGATTAACTTTTTGTGTGGGACCTAATCAAAAGCCTTTTGCAAATCCTTACACAGCATACAGTTAACATGCTCAAAATTCCAATGTTTGTTAAACATGATTCCTCTTTCATCTATCCGAGTTGACTGCCAATGTTTCCATTATTTTGTCAAATAGAGTTAAGGAGAATCCAAAGGGTTTTTAGATTAGATTAGATTGGATTAGATTCCCTACAGTATGGAAACAGGCCCTTTGGCCCAACCAGTCCACACCAACCCTCCAAAGAGTAACCCACCCAGACCCATTTCCCTCTGACTAATGCACCTAACACTATGGGCAAATTTAGCATGACCAATTCACCTGACTTGCACATCATTGGACTGTGGGAGGAAACCGGAGCACCCGGAGGAAACCCACACAGACATGGGGAGAATGTGCAAACTCCACACAGACAGTCACCCGAGGCTGGAATCGACCCTGGGACCCTAGCACTGTGAGGCAGCAGTGCTAACCATTGAGCCACCGTGAATACATTAAGGACAAAAGGGTAACTAGGGAGAGAATAGGGCCCCTCAAACCTCAGCAAGGCGGCAGTTGTGTGGAGCCACAGGAGATGGGGGAGATACTAAACGAGTATTTTGCATTAGTGTTTACTGTGGAAAAGGACACGGAAGATATAGAATGTAGGGAAATAGATGGTGACATCTTGAAAAATATCCATATTACAGAGGAGGAAGTGCTGGATGTCTTGAAACACACAGAAGTATATAAATCCCCAGGACCTGATCAGATGTACCCTAGAACTCTGTAGGAAGCTAGGGAAGTGATTGCTGAGCCTCTTGCTGAGATACTTGTATCATCGATAGTCAGAGGTGAGGTGCCAGAAGACTGAAGGCTGGCTAACGTGGTGCCATTGTTGAAGAAAAGTGGTAAGGGCATGCCAGGGAACTATAGATGGGTGAGTCTGACATCGGTGATGAGCAAGTTGTTGGAGGGAATCCTGAGAGACAGGACGTACATGTATTTGGAAAGGCAAGGACTAATTAAGGATCGTTAACATGGCTTTGTGCGTAGGAAATCATGTCTCACAAACTTGATAGTTATTTGAAGAGGTAACAAAGAGGACTGATGAGGGCAGAGCGGTGAACATGGTCTATATGGGTTTCAGTAAGGTGTTCAACAAGGTTCCCCATGAGAGACTGGTTAGCAAGGTTAGATCTCATGGAATACAGGGAGAACTAGCCATTTGGATACAGAATTGGCTCAAAGGTAGACAATAGACGGTGGTGGTGGAGGGTTGTTTTTCAGACTGGAGGCCTGTGACCAGTACAGTGCCACAAGATTGGTGCTGGGTCCATTACTTTTCATCATTTATATAAATGATTTGGATGCGAGCATAAGAGGTATAGTTAGTAAGTTTGCAGATGACACCAAAATTAGAGGTGCAGTGGACAGCAAAGAAGGTTACCTCAGATTACAACAGAATTTTGATGAGATGGGCCACTGGGCTGAGAATTGGCAGATGGAGTTTAACTAAGCTAAATGCATTTTGGGTTGGCAGGACTTATACACTTAATGGTAAGGTCCTAGGGAGTGTTGCTGAACAAAGACACTTTGGAGTGCAGGTTCATAGTTCCTTGAAAGTGGAATCGCAGGTAGATAGGATAGTGAAGGTGGCGTTTGGTATGCTTTCCTTTATTGGTCAGAGTATAGGAGTTGGGAGGTCATGTTGCAGCCATACAGAATATTGGTTAGGCCACTTTTGGAATATTGTGTGCAATTCTGGTCTCCTTCCTATCGGAAGGATGTCATGAAGCTTGAAAGGGTTCAGAAAAGATTTACAAGGATGTTGCCAAGGTTGGAGAATTTGAGTTATAGGGAGAGGTTGAATAGGCTGGCCTGTTTTCCCTGGAGCATCGGAGGCTGAGGGGTGACTTTATAGAGGTTTATAAAATCATGAGGGGCACGGATAGGATAAATATACAAAGTCTCTTCCCTGGGTGGGGGGAGTCCAGAACTAGAGGGCATAGGTTTAGGGAGAGAGGGAAAAGATATAAAAGAGACCTAAGAGGCCACCTTTTCATGCAGAGGGTGGTACGCGTATGGAATGAGCTGCCAGAGGAAGTAGTGGAGGCTAGTACAATTGCATCATTTAAAAGGGATCTAAATGGGTATATGAATAGGAAGGGTTTTGAAGGATATGGGCCAATGCTGATAGGTGGGACTAGATTGGGTTAGCATATCTGGCTTGCATGGATGACGGTCTGTTTCTGTGCTTTTCATCTCTATGACTACAAGTGTGCAGTAATCAAATTCTTCATAACAGATTCGAAGGTTTTCTCTTATTAGTTCTCCAAATGCTCTCTCCTCTACTCACCCCTTCTTTAACAGTAGAGTTACTTTTGCTACTTCTCAGTCTACAGCATGTGTAGAATTCTGAAAGACTTTGCTTTTAAAGCTACATGGCGTGTTTGATAAAGATCCTACTGCTACCAAACAGACTGTAGCACACAAATACATCGAGGAGAGCTTTTATTTATGTAATTGTCTGAAAGCAAACACAAGCAGGTGTTTGGCACTACACGATGGAAATCAGCTATTTCAAGTGGGGACAGACAGTATGTTTAAAATCAAGGCAATGCATGAAAAACACAATGAGCAACGTCTTCTTGCAGTTTCATGGTCACTGTTTTCATTTCTGTCCTAAATCACTAAGAAAAATGTTCCTGTTCACTCTGGCATGCTGGCAGGTACACCTTGTATGCATCTATAGGTTCAGATATGAAACAAATTGGTGAAATATTGCAAATCCTGAAAATTATTCTGATATAAATACAGAGACCAGTATTTGTCTTCACAGCCACAAGATTCTCGCGCACACATCAGCCATGGTTTCTGATGACATACTAAGTTATAATTGTAAAGTTGAGAGAAGTTTGGAATGATTCACAATAGATACTTACTGGTTTGGTTGTTGTATCGTTCAATGTAGTACAAGTAGTGGATAGCTCTGTTCTTAGCCTATAAATTCGACAAAATAAACAGTTAAAATGAAGCATTGAATGGTTTATTGAATCAGACGATTAAGACAAGAAACATGATGATGTTTATAAATGAGGTAAATAATGTAATTTCAGAAGCAAAGCAGTTCAACTCAGCTCTGGTCTACTCAGCCAATAGAGAGATACAGTTCCAGGATACGTTGGCTGATCTTAGCTAATATTGTTACTTTTTCTCAGAACAGCCATTGGATTGGGGAGTGATGAACAGCAATAGGAAAACTGGCAGAAACGGTGGTGACCTACCAGAGGCCCTTTGCCAGTGAGCTGACATCAAGGCTGCACGGAGGGTGGCAGTGGAGGAATTATTGCCATGGATATTTCTCTCATACAAGCTGGAGTTGGCAAATCGATGTGTACTTAGAAGGAGCACTTGAAGGTGGGTAAAAACTGGTATTTTGCAGAGTGCTAGAATGCTGAGGTGGGCTTATAGCAGTTCTTCACATGAAAGTGGTGCTGAGCTTGTAACTCCAGTAACCAATATTGTGCTCCCCCAGTCAGTGTGCTATGGAGCATTGACAGCTTGGGTAAAACTGTTCGGACACTTTCACAATAGCTCAGGTTTATTCCGTCCTACAGTTAAACATGTTACAAGTCAAACAATTTTTTGGTATCCATCTTGGGCCAATAAATAAAACCAATGGTGAAAACAAATCAGAAGCAATATTATGTGTGCTTGAATGGAAATGCTGCAGGTTACTGTATGGTTCACTCAATTTGGCTTCTGGTGTACAAAATAAAAGTAAGTTCAGAGGACATCATGAAACTGTAAATGTGAAGGTTACATGAACATTAATTTAATAGAATCAACTTTTTAAAAATATCCATTCAGGATGTGGAGGGCTCTCATAACCATAGGCACAGGCCGATGGCCTGGGAGCTGAAACTTGCATTTCCCCTTGGCTCTCCACACGCTGTTCTCACTGCTTTGACTAGGCTAGAAAGGAGAACTATCCAAGTAACAGGATAATGGAATATTTTCAGAGCCACAACTGGAAAGGAGATGCTTTAGGAGTTAAATATTTGAACTTTGAAACTACTTCTTCGAAGCAAGTGCATAAAAATATGGTGTTTCCTTTATTTATTCTCAAAATGTAGCTCCTGTGAGCAATGTTCCCTCTAAGTTTCATTATCGTGCTCAGTTTACTCTTAAGTACAACATCAAATGCATAATAATTAAAAAACATCTTAAATTCCTACCTTTCGGAGAGCAGTTGTTCTGTCAGGTGCTTTACCTAATGCAAAACCTGAATAGAATTTTAATAAATGTTAATCAGTCCCTACTCTGGTTTAACAGAGGACATATTAAAGAAAGTCTTATCAAGTAGTATAGGTCACTTAAAAATAAATAATCAATTAATAAAAAATTTATTGCAAGAACAGATATAAAAATGGATCAAAAAAGGATCTACAGGAGTCATATCACTAATGCTGTCCTTGGCACTAAAACTCATGAGTACATGTCAAGATTAGAGTGGTGCTGGAAAAGCACAACAGGTCAGGCAGCATCCAAGGAGCAGGAAAATCGATGTTTCGGGCAAAAGCCCTTCATCAGGAAAGGTTGATGAAGGACTTTTGTTCGAAACATCGACTTTCCTTTTCCTCGGATGCTGCCTGACCTGCTGTGCTTTTCCAGCACCACTCTAATCTTGACTCTAATCTCCAGCATCTGCAGTACCCACTTCTGCCTCATGAGTACGTGTTTATTTTAAGATAAGATGGACATTGTGGAGAACACCATTGTCTTAGAATAACAGATCACACATGCATAGAAAGATCCAATTAAATTAACCATCACCTCCTAAAGAGCAAATTAGATGTTAACAAAAGCTTTTAAGGTACTATTAATTCTAAAGGGACTGTAAATCAGGATTCTGAACACCAGGTGTTTGAGTTGTCCAAGTATTCTGTGGGTACTTACATGGCCTACCTCAATCCATCATTAAGATTAGATTAGATTCCCTACAGTGTGGAAACAGGCCCTTCGGCCCAACAAGTCCACACTGACCCTCTGAAGAGCAACCCACCCAGATCCACCTCCCTCCAACTAATGCACCTAACACTATGGGCAATTTAGCATGGTCAATTCACCTAGCCTGCACATCTGTGACTGTGGGAGGAAACTGGAGCACCCAGAGGAAACCCACACAGACACGGGGAGAATGTGCAAACTCCACACAGACAGTTGCCCGAGACTGGAAGTGAACCTGGGACCCTGGTGCTGTGAGGCAGCAGTACTAACCACTGTGCCATCATGCCGCCTCAATTGATCTAAACATCATGACAGTTAGTCAGGGACTTTCTACCTCTGTTTTAGAAATTTGTAGGAACAGTTAATCAGGAATTTCTGCTGGTGTGAAAACGTAGGGTGTTGTGTCTCAAAAAAGGAACAGGTTTCTACATGATAGCGATGTTTGGACCCAGTTTGATGAAGGTCTTGTATTTCTGATCTGTACCTTTCATTTGTTAGTGAAATGCTTCTTAATTTTCGAGAACTATCTTACTTGATTATTTTGAATGATAGATCTTAAATCTTCAGTATCTGAATGACATTTTGAAGAGTTTAATTCAAGCTTTTAATTAGGCAAGATTAACCCAAACTAGTCTAAATTTTTGAAATACCCCCTTTTAAAACTGACATTTTGTTAAAAGATCTGCTCCCTAGTGTCTTTATTTTATCCTTTTGGTATGAACAGTGTTTTCATTCCATTTGAAGTCTATAGGATCACAGGGATAAAGTACTCAAGCTTTAAAATTAATTGTTAGACATCTATAGGTGACAAGTATGTTTTATAAAATATTCAGACCAGAAGAATCATTGCAGAATTATTTTGATCTTGCATGTCTTAAATTATCGACCGGCTTATTTGCAAAGCCACTATATAAGTTACCTCACCTGGAGTATTGTGTATGGTTGTGGGCTCCATATTAGAGGAAAGCATTGGAGACAGTGCAGAAGCAATTTACACGAACGGTGCCAGGAATGAGAAATTTCAGTTGTGAAGATAGATAAACAAGTTGGGACCATTCTCCTTGGAGAGGTGAAGGCTGACAACAAATCTGACAGAGATTTTCAACTTCATGAGTAGGCTGGATAGAAAGAATCTGTTCCCAGTTGTAAAAAAGAATGTCAGGGCATATATTTAAAGTGATGTGAGAGTAAAGCAAGGGCAATATGACAAAAAGCTTTTTCACACAGCAAGTAGTTAGGATATGGAATACAATGCTTTGAAAATGTGGTAGAGCCAGGTTCAATTGATGCATTTAAGAGAGCATTGGATGGTTATTTGGATAGAAATAGTATGCAGAGATATGGGGAAAAGGCAGGAGTTTGGCATTAGGTAATACGGCTGGTGCAGGCATGATGGGCCAAATGGCCTCCTTTTGTACTGCAATACTTCTATGACTGTAATGCAGGCAAGTGCAAAATTCAAAGTTTAAATCATTTAGATAGTGTGGAACCACAAGGATTGCAGGGAGTACAAGAACGTGCTCTTCAAATAAAGCCAACCATTAAAAGATGTTTTTCTTTATTCCACTGGATTGTAAAAATGTCAAATGAGCTGCTTAGACATAATTAGGAATGAAAGAAACCAAATACTTCATAAGTTTCAAATCGGTATTGGAATTTCAGCGTGGCCAATGAAAATACTCAGAGCATATACAGGCTCAATGCAGGCATATTGATAAAGCACCTGATTTTGATGGAAAACGACACCTTAGCTTGATTTCTAAATTCAGAAAAGTAATTTTTCCACATCCTGGCATTTCAAAAGAAAAAAAAACCCTGAATTTCAACAAGGAAACCCCAGTCTTAGAAATTAAATACAAGGTTAATGATAAAGTAGTGATCATCTACTCACAAGAGGCAGATTTGTGTTTTTTTCATTTGCAGTTAGATTTGAACACCGTGCAACTTTTGGGATTCCTCACTACCAGAACCATACAGCAAGCACTGTAATGAAGGATAACCCCAGGGTACAGCTTACTAGAGTAGGAATCAAATCCTCTCTCTCAAGGGCCTTCAAAATAGGTTGCATTGCTATTATCAGAAACAAAAACAAAAATTGCTGGAAAAGCTCAGCAAGTCTGTCAGCCTCTGAAGCCTTGTCTAAGGTCCCCTATCTCTTTGTTATGCCTACATGGTATCTTGGTGACATTATCCACAGGCACCTGCTCAGCTTTCATACAGATGGCCAAGTTTAGCTTAATACTGGGTGGATCATCTCCTCCCTACCCTGGCCATACTTTCAAGCTTAGGAAGTCTCCTCACAATCTTTGTATATGTTCAATTCCAAGTTGAATTTAGTTAAAAATGATACAACACCAGGTTATAGTCCAACAGGCTTATTTAGAAGTATGAGCTACTTCGTCAGGTAACTAGTGGGGCAGGATCATAGGACACAGAATCAAATTGCATGACATTGTGACCTTTTGCAATAAATTCTATCCTATGATCCTGCCCCACTAGTTACCTGATGAAGGAGCAGTGCTCTGAAAGCTAGCACTTCCAAGTAAATCTGTTGGACGATAATCTGGTGTTGTGATTTTTAACTTTGTCCACCCCAGTCCAACACTGGCACCTCCACATCAAAGCTGAATTTAGTACTGACAGTGCTGGGCTAGAAGGTTGACATTTTACCAATGCCCTTCAGGGGATACAAAACACAACACCTTTCCATATTTATAGGCCTTCCATGTGCCTTAATCACCATGAACAATGTTGTACTTGCTATCTTGCCAGCCAACCATAAAAACCTGTATCTGACACAGCACCCACATCCTTGCTGATACAAGTCATCACCTCATCTACCAGTGCAATACATTCAAAATCCTTACCCCATCCATGAATCAGTACATAACTTGACCTCTATGTCTGTGTATCCCCTATTTTGACCTCCTGGATGTTATAAAGACCCCTCTGCTTTTTCAGGAAGAAATATTTGACCAATATTGTGGCCATATGTTCCTTCCTTTTGTTTTCCTGCAAAACATTTGGATAGAAGAGATGCCATGCAAATAAAAGTGGTGCCGTCGTATTCTTCCTGGCTGCCTATTTTTGAGCCTTAAACCTCTACGCTTTCTTCACAGGTCATATGTGCTCAGTGTCATGGCTCCAAGTTTCACCAGTTGACTGGAACATCTCCACAATCAGAAGTGGATAAAACATTCAAGGTGCAATCTGACTATACAGTGCGAGCAGGACTTCAGAAAATGCTGGCAATACTCCAGCTGGGCAGCTTTTTAAAAAGATCAGCAGCCTGAAATGTTAATTCCATCTCTCATCTTCCCCTCATATCTCGGATTTCCAAAATTCACATTGCTGGGAGACATTTTCATATTTGAGCATAACTTTCTTTTCCTTGCATTTTACTATTTTTGCAGAATTCCATTTTGATTTGTTCTGCTCATTACACGTTCAACTACTGCAGGTCAATAAAGTGTTAAGTTTACTCTCAATTTCAGTTATATCAAGTTGTCCAGTTTTCTTCCTACGGTCAATACTTAATTTCCTTTGCATTACATTTTTCTCTCCATTGGCTTGCCCACTCAAATTTTGTCCAATTGCTTACATTTCTCAAGCTGACTACAACCAAGTTTGCACAGGATTTCTAATTATTTAACGATGCCAAAGTATGAAGCTATTTGGCAGAAACAGTGTTTTTTGAATGATATGACAGTAATTATATTTCTTCACACTGAACCTTCAATCTTTTCTCCAATTCTGGCTTTCCATCCTCCACAGGCCATTTCCCAACCTCCTAATCGAGTATCTTAACCTTTTTAAGGCTTATGGTTTCAATCTGCTTTCCTCCTAACTCCATCAATGTCACAGTGTTCACCATTTTCCTCTATAGCAGCATATTATATTTACGAGCTTGCCTGACAACATAGTACCAAACAGTCTGTTATCTCCTTTATGCTGAGTCTCCACGCTCTTCCATCCGTATCAGAGCACTCTCATAGTGCATCATAAAATCTGCCACAACAGCTGAACGTGCATGAACTGAATAATAATTTTGTCACGTTTTGGACACTTTAGCACTTTTGGCAGGCCTTTCTGCAATTTGCGATATGTACATTATAAAACTTCACTGGACTTTAAAATTGTTTAAAAAACATCCAGCAGCAAATCTTTGCAGAAAATAATCAAGCAAGTTAATGGAATGCTAGTCTACAAGGATGCAGACGTTATAGTGCGAGTTATTCAAAACCCTGGTTAGAGTGCTGTGAGCAGATCTGGGAACCACATCTCAGTAAGGATATATTAACCTTGGAAGGAGTACAATGTAGGTTTACAAGTCTTCAAGATATTAACAGGAAAAGGCGGTAGATAAAAATAAATTATTTCCACTGGTTGGCAATTCTAGAATTAGGGATCATAGTCTGAGAAATAGGGTCATATTCATCAGGAGAGATGTTAGGAAGTCTATGTACATCAACTTTCCCCAGGAATTTTCCATTTACTGTGCAGTTCCAAAATGGATCACCTCGGAATTGTCCAAATTGAACTGCATCTGCCATTTCTTTGCCCAACTCTCCAATCTATCTATATTCTGCTGTATTCTCTGACAGTGCCCTTCACTATCTGCTACGCTACCAATCTGAGTGTCATATGCAAATTTGCTAATGAAGCTACCTACACCTTCCTCCAAATTATTTATGTGTATCACAAACAATAGTCCCAGCACAGATCCCTGTGGAACACCACTGGTCACAGGTCTCCATTTTGATAAGCTCCCTACCACTACTGCTCTCTGACTACTGTTGCCCAGCCAGTTCTCTATCCATCTAGCTAGAACACCCTGGACCCCATGTGACTTCACCTTCACCAGCCTACCACGGGAACTTTATCAAACGCCTTACTAAAGTCCATGCATATGACATCTACATCCCTTCCCTCCATCAACCAACTTTGTCACCTCTTCAAAGAATTCTATTAGTTTTGAAAGACATGACCTTCCCAGCACAAAACCACGCTGCCTATCACTGATAAGCTCATTTTCTTCCAAATGAGTATATATCCTATCCCTTAGGGATGCCACTGGAAAAGATCCTATCAGTGATGTCAGGCTCACAGGTGTGGAATTATCTGGATTATCTGTGCTACCCTTCTTAAACAAAGGGATAACATTAGCAATTCTCCAGTCCTCTGGGACCTCAGTGCTGTTCAAGGATGCTGCAAAGGTATCTGTTAAGGCTCCAGCTATTTCCTTTCTCACTGCCCTCAGTAACTTGGGATAGATCCCATCCGGACCTGGGGTCTTTTCCACTTTAATGTCTTTTAAAATACCCAACACTTCCTCCCTCCCTCCTTGTGCTGACAAGCCCTAGAGTAATCAAAGATTTATCCATAACCTCAACATCTGCCATGCTCCTCTCCTTGGTAAATACCGATGCAAAGCATTCATTTAAGAATCTCACCCATTTTCTCTGACTCCACGCATATCTTTCCTCCTTTATCCTTGAGTGGGTCAACCCTTTCCCTAGTTACTCTCTTGCTCCTTATATATGAATAAAAAACTTTGGGGTTTTCCTTAACCCTGCTTGCTAAGGATATCTCATGACCCTTCATGATGGACTGATGAAGGGGTTTTGCCCGAAACGTCGATTTTCCTGCTCCTTGGATGCTACCTGACCTGCTGTGCTTTTCCAGCACCACTCTAATCTAGACTCTGTAAATGTTCAAGTAGTAGGCAGGGCCACCACCACCTTGAAGAATCAGAGACAGACAACGAAACGTAGCCATCAGCATCACACACCTCCTAAAAACCAGGAAATGAAGAGACCTGCACAGAATGGAACTAGCTTTTATACAAGAAGGAACCACTGAAATAGGACAAATTCTCATCGTCCATCATGGTTACAGATGAGCAAGGAGGCTGTTTACATCAAACCATATAAAAATGCAACAAGATTAACCAATTTTAATCAAATCTAAAAATTTTGCAATTCCCTTCCCTGCAGGTTCATTGGTCAGCTGAACAAAACATCAGACCAGGATACCAAATTTATGTTACCATCTGACCAGGGGTCCAGCAAATGATTTTAAAAATAGACGCTGAACTGTCCTGAATGAAAAGTTTAAATAATTATTGAAAATATAGGACATAAAATATTACAGCGTAGTACAGGTCCTTTGACCCTCATGTTACGTTGACCTGTGAAACCAATCTGAAGCCCATCTATCCTACACAATTCCATTTTCATCCATATGCCTACCCAATGACCACTTAAATGCCCTTAAAGTTGGCGAGTCTACTATTGTTGCAGGCAGGCCGTTCCACGCCCTTACTGCTCTGAGTAAAGAAACTACCGCTGACATCTGTCCTACATCTATCACCCCTCAATTTAAAACTATGTCCCCTTGTGCTAGCCATCTCCATTCGAGGAAAAAGGCTCTCATTGTCCACCATATCAAACCCTCTGATTATTTTATATGTTTCAACCTCTCAACCTCCTTCTCTCTAGTGAAAATAGCCTTAAGTCCCTCAGCCTTTCCTCATAAGACCTTCCCTCCATACCAGGCAACATCCTAGTAAATCTCCTCTGAACCCTTTCCAAAGCTTCCACATCCTTCCTATAATGTGGTGACCAGAACTGTACGCAATACTCCAATGCGGCTGCACCAGAATTTTATATAGTTGTAGCATGACCACATGGCTCTGCAACTCAATCCCTCAACCAATAAAAGCTAACCACCGTATGCCTTCTTAACAACCCTACCAACCTGGCTGGCAACTTTCAGGGATCTATGGATCTGGACACCGAGATCTCCCTGTTCAGCTACACTACCAAGAATCTTACAATTCACCCAGTATTCTACATTCCTGTTACTCCTTCCAAAGTGAGTCACCTCACACTCTTCCACATTAACCTCCATTTGCAACCTCTCGGCCCAGCTCTGCAGCTTATCTATGTCCCTCTGTAACCTACATCATCCTTTGGCACTGTCCACAACTCCAATGACCTTAGTGCCGTCTGCAAATTTACTAACCCATCCTTTTACAGCCTCACCCAGATCATTTATAAAAATGACACACAGTAATGGCCCCAGAACAGATCCTTGCGGTGCACCATTAGTAACTAAACTCCAGGATGAACATTTCCCATCAATCACTTCCCTCCGTCTTCTTTCAGCTAGCCAATTTCTGATCCAAACTGTTAAATAATCCTCAATCCCATGTTGCCGTATTTTGTGCAATAGCCTACCATGGGGAACCTTATCAAACGCCTCACTGAACTCCATATACACCACATCAATCGCTTTACCCTCATCCAACTGTTTGGTCACCTTCTCAAAGAACTCAATAAGGTTCGTGAGGCATGACCTACCCTTCACAACACCGCGTTGACTATCCCTAATCAACATATTCCTTTCTAAATGATTATAAATCCTCTCTCTTATAACCTTTTCTAACACTTTACCCACAACCGAAGTAAGGCTCACTAGTCTATAATTACCAGTGTCTCTACTCCCCTTCTTGAACAAGGGAACAACATTTGCTATCCTCCAAGCCTTCCAGCATTATTCCTGTAGACAATGATGACATAAAGACCAAAGTCAAAGGCTCTGCAATCTCCTCCCTGGACATAAAGCACAGCAGCCACTGAAGTGGAAATGATCAAAAACTCAATGATGAATCTTCCCAGGCCTTGAATGATGTCAGCTATGATAAGAAATTTGGGGGAAAAAAAGAACTGAATGAGATGTGGAGTGACGCCCTTCTTGATGTTGAGACCAAACGGTGTGACCTTCCAACTAAGTCCAGAACATCAAGGCAAGCTTCTCACAAATGGGCAGCGAGAAGCTTATTGTTGGAGATTATCACTCATCATCACACTCGATACTACCTATTCTCACCTCATTAATATGCAGGCTCTGTTTCTCCCACATGCCAGATAGAATCCTGACATGAAAGTCTGAGCAGGTACCTCGAGGCTCCAGTTCGTCATTTTCTCCTATGGACCTCCATTTTGCACAGCCAACACTAAATTTCAGGGCACACTCCATGGACAGCGACTGCAAACACCCCTCCTCCAGGGCCATTAGCATCTGACACATAACAGCCTCACTGCACCATCAAGGCACATCTAATTTGCATACAGTACACCTCTGCTCTTCAGTGCTGGACTGTGGAGATCACCAGCGTCTATCAGTATAATGCTGCAAGAACATCTCATGGTTGCTTGCTCACTCTCTTAACGCACCCAAACACTTCATCTACCTAGATGCTTAATTTCCCTGCCTTGCCTTTTCACACTTTGCGTTGGTGTTTGGTGCAGACAAAAAAGTCAGGTACCTTGCTTATCACAGGGAGAACTAGCCATTTGGATACAGGACTGGCTTGAAGAGGGTGGTGGTGAAGGGTTGCTTTTCAGACTGGAGGCCTGTGACCAGTGGTGTGCCACAAGGAGCGGTGCAGGGTCCAAATATGATTTGGATGTGAACATCGGAGGTATATTGAGTAAGAATGCAGATGACACCAAAATTGGAGGTGTAGTGGACAGCAAAGGCTACCTCAAGAGTACAACAGGATCTTGATCAGATGTGAGGTGCTGCATTTTGGAAAAGCAAATCAGAGCAGGACTTATACACTTAATGATAAAGGTCCTGGGGGAGTGTTGCTGAACAAAGAGACCTTGGAGCGCAGGTTCATAGTTCCTTGAACATAGAGTCACAGGTAGATAGGATAGCGGAGACTGCTTTAGTATCTGAGAATTTGTAACTTGAACATTGTGCAATCATCAGTGAACATTGTCATTTCTGACCTTGAGATGAAGGGTCAAGGACATTGATGAAGGGTAAAGGGATCAATAATCAGAGGGTATAGATTCAAGGCACAAGACATAACATAGAGAGAAGTGCAGGAGAAATTGTTTCAGAGGGTGGTTAGAGTGTGGAACTTACTACCTAGAAATGTAGTTGAGTCAGAAACTCTTGTAACATTGAAGCAGTCTTTAAACATTCACTTGCGTCGTTTGGCCAAGGCAAGGGGGCCAAAGGGTGGAAAATGGGATTAGAGTATTCAGATCTTTGTCGATTGGCACAGACATAGAGGCTGGATGGATGTACCTACTAGAGAAGGTGCAAAACTTGACCTACTCTTGGGAAATAAGGCAGGGCAGGTGACAGAGGTGTCAGTGGGGGAGCAGAGGGCAGAGCGGTAGATGTGATCTATATGGACTTCAGCAAGGCCTTTGACAAGGTTCCCCATGGGAGACTGATTAGCAAGGTTAGATCTCATGGCATACAGGGAGAACTAGCCATTTGGATACAGAACTGGCTCAAAAGGTAGAAGACAGAGGGTGGTGGTGGAGGGTTGTTTTTCAGACTGGAGGCCTGTGACCATTGGAGTGCCACAAGGATCGGTGCTGGGCCCTCCACTTTTTGTCATTTACATAAATGATTTGGATGGGAGCAAAAGAGGTATACTTAGTAAGTTTGTAGATGACACCAAAATTGAAGGTGTAGTGGACAGCGAAGAAAGTTACCTCAGATTACAACAGGATCTTGATCAGATTGGCTAATGGGCTGAGAAGTGGCAGATGGAGTTTAATTCAGATAAATGCGAGCTGCTGCATTTTGGGAAAGCAAATCTTAGCAGGACTTATATACTTAATGGTTAGGTCCTAGGGAGTGTTGCTGAACAAAGAGACCTTGGAGTGCAGGTTCATAGCTCCTTGAAAGTGGAATCGCAGGTAGATAGAATAGTGAAGGCGGCGTTTGGTATGCTTTCCTTTATTGGTCAAAGTACTGAGTACAGGAGTTGGGAGATCATGTTGCGGCTGTACAGGACATTGGTTAGGCCACGTTTGGAATATTATCTCCTTCCTATCGGAAAGATGTTGTGAAACGTGAAAGGGCTCAGAAAAGATTTACAAGAATGTTGCCAGGGTTGGAGGATTTGAACTATAGGAAGAGGCAGAACAGACTGAGACGGTTTCCCCTGGAACGTTGCATGCTGAGGGGTGACCTTATAGAGGTTTACAAAATTAGGATAGGATAGGATAAATAGACAATGTCTTTTCTGTGGGGTTGGGGAGTCCAGAACTTGAGGGCATAGATTTAGGGTGAGAGGGACACGATATAAAAGAAAGTGAAGGGGCAATCTTTTCACACAGAGGGTGGTATGTGTACGGAATGAGTTGCCAGAGGAAGTGGTGGAGGCTGGTACAATTGCAACATTTAAGAGGCATTTGGATGGGTGTGTGAACAGGAAGGGTTTGGAGGGATATGGGCCGGGTGCTGGCAGGTGGGACTAGAATGGGTTGGGATATCTGGTCAGCATAGACGGGTTGGACCGAAGGGTTTGTTTCCATGCTCTAAATCTCTATGACTCAATGAATGGCCTCCCTCCTGTACTGTAAAAACTATGCATCAATGAGGGGGGTGCCAAAAGGTCTTGGTACCCAGTTAACGAGTTTGACTCAAGTGCATGAGAAAATTCACTACGTCTTACGCACGGACATTCTCTGTGAAACTTGACCAAACTGACACTTAGATGATATCTGGCAAAATACAGCCCAATATTCCCAAAGCTGTTGAAACTGTAAAAATAGGGCATGGAAAGGAACTGGTTTGGGATGAATAATGCAAGTTGTCAGACTCATGTTGTCTAATCCTCCAGGGACCAAGGCCATTCCAGCATTTCAGCAAGCTGCCATTTTGATATAGAGTGCATTTCATTGAAGGTGTTCCCTTTCAAACTGAGGCAGTAAATTCAGGCTATGTTTGTTTCTTCATGTGAATACAGTCAGTTCTGCTGTAACATGTCTATCGTTAATGCAAGTGGCTTTAATGTGATTGGGTGAATAGGGAACGCTGTTTCTAAAACGTGAATTTTTAAAAGTGTACGTTGGCTATAACGTGATTACATCATCAACATTTTATGTGTATTTGTATTGCGCGATTTTTGTATAGAGCGGGATCACACAGGAACATGACTATCACGTTCTGGAAGCAATGACTGTACAAAAGATCCAATGGTACTGCCAAGAGTAGCAGGGATTCTTCCACAATCCTTGCCCCATTGCCATTCAAAATAGGTCATCTGATTTATTGCTATGTGCTAATTGTCTGCTGGGTTGCCAAGGCAACAACAGTGAATACACTTCTTAAAAGTGACTAACTGGTAGAAAAACACACTTTCAGCAATGAAAATTTGTACTTACACTGCATGTGGAACACAGGAAAGCACTTTTCACGAGCACCCTACTGCACCTAGCAATGCTACACGGCTCATCTCCCACATGGATGGCACAATGGTCTCACACTGCCGCAAATCCAGGTTTGATTCCACCCTCGGACTAATTGGAGTTTACACATTCTCCTCATGTTTGCGTGGATCTCCTCTGGGTGCTCCAGTCTCCTCCCACAGTCCAAAGATGTGCATGTCAGGTGGATTGGCCGTGCTAAATTGTCCATAGCATCCAGAGATGTGTAGGTTAGGTGGACTAGCCATGGTAAATGTGGAGTTACAGGGCTGGGACAGAATGATCTTCGGTGGCTCGGTTCAGACTTGATGTGCCGAATGGCCTCTTTCTGGAATGTAGTAATTCTATACCTGCACAAACTGTTAGCAATTTAACTGTAATGCTCTCATCAGCCACACTGTGCCATACTGACTGGTATCTCACTCTGCAGGGCAAGGTAGTAGACAAGCAGGATCTAACCTATAGGAAGCATGTACAGCTATGTGCACTCAAACCCATGGAGCAGATCATACTTGATATCATTTCCATGGCTAGCAAGCATATGCGAGTATCTGCAAACCTAACCCTTCTTTGAACCTCACATTCCTCTCTCATACTACAATTGATTTTCAAGCAATGTAGATATCCATCTGAGCATAGCCTGCCACTTTAACACACATAAAATATACATTTTCCCTTGTGCATCCTGAAAAACCCCTGCCATTCCTCATTCAGCAGTTAAGATGTGGGGAATCATATAAAGGACTATTGAGCAGATGATGAAACTTTAGGCCTGAATGTGCTGCAGTGACAGGAGGGAGGTGTCAGCTCTCCCAAGGTCGTGTTCACACATGAGCACTTGGTGCAAATACCTTCCCATCCCAGTGCACCTTCAATTCCCTCAAACATCAAATAATCTGTTCCATTCATGCTATTTCAACATTATTTAGTTTCAAAATGATTACAAAATAAGATTTGCCACCATAAAGTTGAAGTGTAGCCTAACAGAACCATAGGTCATCCAAGTAAAAGAGCTTCTTTAGCTTTCGCTTTTGACAATCTGTACAGAAAGGTTAAGCCTACAGGTTCCTTCACCTCAGAACTCACCTGCAGCTCCATTTGCATTTCCAACTACCACCAGAGCACTGACAGATCTCTTCCTTCCTTCTTTTGCTGTCATATTGAAGACACTTTTAACCTGTCAAAAACAATAAGTTTGGTTAAATATTAAAGACAAGCTGAACAGCATCTCTACACCAGAAAACACTATGTTAGTCAAGACAAAAACTAAAGCTCCCAAGAATGCACTGCCTTAAGCAAATCTGTCATTTTTCATGGCGTAACCTAGACTAGGATTTAAGTGCTTCTGACCAATGTTCTGGAGGTTTTGTACCATTCCTGTACAGAATTTTAGTGCAACAGTTCCTTTCCTCTCAGCTTTGCATACAATTCAGTCACCAAAAGCCTTGCAACATATTTAATTGTAGGTTGCTGTCATTATGTCTGTAAACGACAATAGACTGAATTAGATTAGATTTCCTACAGTGTGGAAACGGCCCTTCTGCCCAACCAGTCCACACCGACTCTCCAAACCCAGACCCATTTCCCTCTGATTAAACACCTAACACTATGGGCAATTTAGCATGGCCAATTCAACTGACCAGTACATCTTTGGACAGTGGGAGGAAACCGGAGCACCAGGAGGAAACGCATGCAGACATGGGGAGAATGTGCAACCTCCACACAGACAGTTCCCAAGGCAGGAATTGAACCTGGATCCCCAGCACTGTGAGGCAACAGTGCTAACCACTGAGCCACCGTGCTTTTACAGCTCAACATATTCGAACATCTTTCAGCTAATTTTATAACCTGCTGATTTGAGCTATCTTTACAGATACAGGATGAACTCCAGTTCAAGATGTTTCTATTACAACATGGGGAACAATTCATTGTACTCATTGTCAGTGACTAAGGGAGTTCTGAGGGAAAGCAAAAGGTCATGTTCATGGGATGACCAGGCATCATGTAAAACTACAGCAGTTTTCATTCTTCCATTAGAAAGAGTTGCAGCATGTTTAGATCTTGCCCTTGATAAATTTTTAGTATTACTTTTGTCAAGTGCCACATATAACAGTTGAGCAAGTTGATGCATTTGGAGCAGATGAGAATATATTAATGGCCGGAGTGGGGAAGATGTTTAATTACAGTCACAGAGATGTACAGCACGGAAACAGATCCTTTGATCCAACTTGTCTATGCTGACCAGATAAAATTGAACAGTTCATCCACTACACTAACACCTTCCACCCCGACCTCAAATTCACCTGGACAGTCTCGGACTCCTCCCTCCCCTTCCTAGACCTTTCTGTTTCTATCTCAGGCGACCGAATCAACACGGACATCTACTACAAACCAACCGACTCCCACAGCTACCTGGACTACACCTCCTCCCATCCTGCCCCCTGTAAAAACGCCATCCCATTCTCCCAATTCCTTCATCTCCGCCGCATCTGCTCCCAGGAGGACCAGTTCAAAATACGTACAACACAGATGGCCTCCTTCTTCAAGGACCGCAATTTCCCCCCCCGACGTGGTCGACAGTGCCCTCCACCGCATCTCCTCCACTTCCCGCTCCTCCGCCCTTGAGCCCCGCCCCTCCAACCGCCACCAGGACAGAACCCCACTGGTCCTCACCTACCACCCCACCAATCTCCATGTACAGCGCATCACCCGCCGTCACTTCCGCCACCTCCAAACAGACCCCAGCACCAAGGATATATTTCCCTCCCCTCCCCTATCAGCTTTCCGTAGAGACCACTCCCTCCGCGACTCCCTTGTCAGATCCACACCCCCCACCGACCCAACCTCCACTCCCGGCACCTTCCCTTGCAACCGCAGGAGGTGCAACACTTGCGCCCACACCTCCCCCCTCACTTCTCTCCAAGGCCCCAAAGGAAAATTCCATATCCGCCACAGATTCACCTGCACCTCCACCCACATCATCTACTGCATCCGCTGCAGCCGGTGTGGCCTCCTCTATATTGGGGAGACAGGCCGCCTACTTGCGGAGCGATTCAGAGAGCACCTCTGGGCCACCCGGACGAACCAACCCAACCAACCTGTAGCACAGCATTTCAACTCCCCCTCCCACTCCACCGAGGATATGCAGGTCATTGGACTCATCCACCGCCAAACCACAACAACCCGACGGTCGGAGGAGGAGCGTCTTATCTTCCGACTGGGAACCCTCCAACCGCAGGGGATGAACTTGGACTTCACCAGTTTCTTCATCCCCCCTCCCCCCACCTTGTCTCAGCCGGATCCCTCCAGCCCGGCACCGCCTTCATGACCTGCAGTCTTCTTCTTGACCTCTCCGCCTCCATCCTACTCCGACCTATCACCCTCACCTTGACCTCTTTCCACCTATCAAATTTCCTCCTCCAAGTCCCTCCTCCCTACCTTTTATCTTCTCCTGCTGAACACTCTCTGCTCATTCCTGAAGAAGGGCCTGTGCCCGAAACGTCGAATCTCCTGTTCCCTGGATGCTGCCTGACCTGCTGTGCTGTTCCAGCAATAAAGTTTCAACTATGCTGACCAGATATCCCAACCCAATCTAGTCCTACCTGCCAGCACCCAGCCCATAATCCCTCCAATTCATAGACCCATCCAGATGACTTTTAAATGTTGTAATTGTACCAGCCTCCACCACTTCCTCTGACAGCTCATTCCGTACACATACCACCTTCTGCGCGAAAAAGTTGTTGTCCCTTAGGTTTCTTTTATATCTTTCCCCCCTCACCCTAAACCTATGCCCTCTTGTTCTGGATCCCCCACCCAGGGAAGAGACTTTGTCTATTTATCCTATCCATGCCCCTCATGATTTTATAAACCTCTACAAGGTCACCCCTCAGCTTCCAACGCTCCAGGGAAAACAGCCCTAGCCTGTTCAACCTCTCCCTATAGCTCAAACCTTCCAACCCTGACAACATCCTTGCAAATCTTTTCTGAACCCTTTCAAGTTTCACAACATCTTTCCGAGAGGAAGGAGACCAATTGAACTAGTAACACCAATGTAGCACTTCATACATTAGCTTGGACTTGGATAAAACAGTGAGGAGGCTTCACGTGACTTCAAGAAACCAGACTGCTTAGTAGAATACCAAATTAGACCATAAAACCATAATACAAAGGAGCAGAATTAGACCATTCAGACTATTGGGTGTGTCCCACCATTCAATCATGGCTGATATGTGTCTGAACCCCATTTACTTGCCTTCTCACTGTAACCCACAGAGTTAACGTTTTAAATCCTACTCTCCACAGATCCTGCTAGATCAGCTCAGTTTCTCCAGGATATTTCTATTGATATAATACATTCCAAGGGTAAATTAACCAAGTATATACTCAATGCTAAGATGCTAAAGGACGTTATCAGCAACATTTTAGATATTTTGATGAGGTTTCTACTTGACTGCTTTCAAAAACAGTGTTGGCACTGTTTACTGCATGCTTTCCCTACCAATTCAAACTGAAAATGCTGGAAACATTCAGCAGAACAGGTTGCATCAATGCAGAAAGGAGGGTGGAGTTAACATTTTGGACTAATGACATTTGGACCGAACCAGTTTGGTCGGATAGATCCTGATCTATAGTACACTAACACCATTTTGTTTTAATTTTAAATTTTCAACATCTACAGTCTTTAGAAACAAAAATAGAAACTGTTGGAAAAGTTCAGCAGGTCTGGCAGCATCTATGGAGAGAAATCAGAATGAATGCTTAGAGTCAAATGACCCTTCCTCAGAACTCAGACCTTTCTAAGGAAGGGTTACTTGACATGAAACGTTCACTCCGATTTCTCTCCACAGATGCCGCCAGACTTGCTGAGCTTTTCCAGTAATTTCTACTTTTGTTTCTAATTAACAGCATTTGTCTTTTCTTTCCTGCTGTCTTTTGCTTTTCATTGCATTTTTATTTTTCGGTGAGCTCTCTATATCCAAACAGTATTCAGAGCTTGATCTGAACAATGCACTTTAAAATTTATACAAACTCTATGGGCTTGCTGTTCTGGTGATCAGTGTTCTATTAGTTTTAGTAAATTGCTGCATTGTATTGCAAGTAACAGAGTCATAGAAATGTACAGCACGGAAACATGTTGAATATTGCAATCCAATTTGTTAACGGAATTTTATTAACATAAATTAACATTAGCACTTTTTGACTAACGTACAAGGCATTTGAAATACAATTGTTAATTTCATAAAACGAAATTCCTTTCTTTCTCAGTCATCTCTGTTTCCACTGACTTTGTCAATAGTCTCTCGTTGCAAATTTGATGAATCTTCGTTCCTCACAATAAGTTAACTTTCATGGACCAAACTTTCTGCTGAGGTACAAGCACCAACCCTGAGCGAACCTCCTCAGCTCTTTTTGCACTGCTTCTGGTTCCTTTGATCATTCTTTTATCAATGCCATAGACTAATCTACACTTGTGCATCTTTTACTTTTATGTATCTGAAAGTCAAAACACAAGTTTGCAAGATTTAAGTTCATGCTGCTTCTTAACCAATTATTCATGCACCAGTAGGACTTGGAATAAATTCCATACACAAAATAGGTCAGATCTTGCTCTACACAAAATGATGGCACTGTGACTCAGTGGTTAGCATTGCTGTCTCATAGCGCAAGTGACCCAGGTTTGATTTCAGCCTCAGGCAAGTGCCTCTGTGGAGTTTGCACATTATCCCTGTGTCTGCGTGGGTTTCCTCTGGGTGCTCTGGCTTCCTCCCACAGTCCAAAGATGTGCAGGGTAGGTGGATCAGCCATGCTAAATTGCCCTCACTGTCCAGGGATGTGCAGGTTAGGTGGATTATCCACAGGAAATTAAGGGTGGGGGAGGTGAAGGGGAGTGGAGAGAGTGTTGAATCTGGGTGGGATGTTGTTCAAAGAGTTGGTGTGGACCTATTGGGTCAAATAGCCTGTTTCCACACTGTAGGCATTCTGTGGCTGCCACATGTGTCCACATAATTGCATTTATTGTACAAGGTGATTGGAAAGAGTTTAGTACCCTTTCGTGGGACATGGCTGATATCAGCAAAACCAGAATTTTTGGGGGCATCACCAGTTTCCACAACTGAATGCTATTTCAGAGGGCAGTTACGAGTCACGCAGGCCAGACTGAGCAAAGATGACAAATTTCTGTCTTGAAAGAATATTAGTGAACTGGAGCAGGTTTCATGACATTGATTATAGTTTCATGATCAGCATTACTAAGACTTGTTTTCAATTTGGTTTATTAATTGGATTTAAATACAGCAGCTGGTGCAGTGAGATTCAGCATCTTCCATGTCTCCAGAGGAAAAGGCTCAGTCTTGGGATTACTTGTCTAGTGACTTTACAACTAGACCATCATCTCCACGATTAAAGTACAATAAATCTGCAAATCTTTATCTTATTTTGTGCCACTGATATAGGGTAATTATCACCAGCATAGAAATCCAGGTTAAAGACGTGCATACAATTAGGAAAAGGAGATGTCCTCTTGGCCCCTTCAGTCTCCTGTTATTTGGTAAGAATGTAGAACATTACAGCGCAGTACAGGCCCTTCGGCCCTCAATGTTGCACCGACCTGTGAAACTAATCTGAAGCCCATCAGAACTTACACTTTTCCCTTTTTATCCACATGTCGATCCAAAGACCATTTAAATGACCTTAAAGTTGGCAAGCCTACTACTGTTGCTACTATTGTTACTGGTGGGGGAAAGAAAGAGAAACAGAGAGAGAGAGAGAGAGAGAGAGAGAGAGAGTGAGAGTGTGTGTGTGTTGGAGGGGGGAGAAACAGATAGAATGGTGGGGATAGAGTGAGGGAGTGTGAGAGGGCAAGAGAAAGATCATGGCTGATTTAATTACTCCATATACCCACCCACCTTGATAAAGTTTTACTAATTGCTTATAAAGTATTTATCTCTGCCTTAAAAGTACTCAAAAGGTTTGCTTCCACCACCTTTTGAGGAAGAAGGAGTTCTAAAGACTCACAATGCTCAGAGAAAAATGTTTCCCTCTGCTTGGTCTTAAATTATTGACCTCTTATTTTAAAACAGTAACCGCCAGTTCTAGATTCTCCCACAAGAGAAAATATTCTTTCCTCATCTGCCCTCTCAAGACCCTATGGGATCTTGCAAGTTTCAATCAAGTTAACTCTTACTCTTAACTCCAAGGTTTGCAATCTGGGCCTGAACAACCTTCCCTCATAAGGTAATCGGTCCATACCAAATACGAGTCCAGTGATATCTTCCGCAACCTAATCTAATAGATTTGCAGTCTTTCTTAAATTAGGGAAACCAATACAGCGCACAGTACTCCACATCTGATATCACAAAAACCCTGTAGAATTGAAACACACCTTTTGTATTGAATTCCCTTTGCAATAAACAATATTGTTGTGTTAACATTTAGGTACAGGAAGTAATTAGGAAAGCTATATTTCATGAGTAGGTCACTCAGATCACTCTACATTATAGCACAGCTGATGGAATTACATTCAATGCAAGAAACAAATTTAACATCAACCATGGTAATATGTGCAGTTGGAGGTTGGGTTTTGGGGGTGGGGGGAATGGGGAGGTGGCGCGAGATGGTTGGTACTCAGTGCTGTTAAGAAAAAGGAGTTTGAGAATTTTGACCCAGTGACAATGAGTAACATATTTCCAAGCTGAAAATGTGTTGCTGGAAAAGCGCAGCAGGTCAGGCAGCATCCAAGGAAGCGGAGAATCGACGTTTCGGGCATAAGCCCTTCCTCATTCCTGAAGAAGGGCTTATGCCCGAAACGTCGATTCTTCTGTTCCTTGGATGCTGCCTGACCTGCTGCGCTTTTCCAGCAACACATTTTCAGCTCTGACCTCCAGCATCTGCAGTCCTCACTTTCTCCTCCTAACATATTTCCAAGTCAGGATTATAAGTGGTTTGGAGTGGATTGCATAGGTGGTTGTGTTTCCATACATTCGCCCCTTGTTCTTCTGACTGGTGCAGATTGTGGGTTGGAAAGTGCTGTTGAAGGAGAATAACCAACTTGCTGCAGTAAATCTTGTAGATGGTGCACACGGTTGTCACTGTGTGTTGCTTGAACAGTCAATGCTGAAAGTGATGGATGAAGTGCCAATGAAAGTGGCTACTTTGTCCTGGCATCTTGAGTGTTGTCTAGATGATTGCAGCTCCAATAAGTGGAAATACTCCTTCACACTCCAGACATGTGTCTTGTAGATGGAGGATAGATTTTGGGAAGTCAGGAGGTAAGTTACTCATTGCAGAATTCTTAGCCTCTGAACCGCTCTTTTCACCGCAGCATTTATATGGCTGTTATAGTCATACAGCATGGAAACACACTGCTCAGTCCAACCAGTCTATGCCAAACATTATCCAAGACTGAACTAGTCGCACATACCCCTTTAAACATTTCTTATTCATGCACTTATCTAAAAGTCTCTTACATGTTGTGACTGAACCCACATCCACCATTACCTCTGGAAGTTCATTCCACACACAAACTACTGTGTAAAAAAAAAATTGATTTTAAAAAGTCAAAAGGATTTCTTCTCTCACCTTCAAAAAATTGTTCCTAGTCTTAAAATCCTCACCCTCAGGAAAAGACACCTGCTCTTCACCTTATCTATGCTCCTCACGATTTTATAAACTTCTATAAGACCACCCCTTAATCTCCTATGCTCCAGTGAAAATCATCCCAGCCTATCCAGCCTCTACTTATACTTCAAATCCTTCATTCCTTGCAACATCCTGATCAATAAGTTATTCTAGTTCGATAAATGGCATCTTTTGTTTCAAAAAATGACTCTGAACTTGATAATCACATTTTGTTGTCTGCTTTCAAAAATAAGTCATAAACTGTCTGCTTAACAGCCAGAATTCCAACACTAGCAGCAAGTTATCCAAACAGTCTAGGTTGTAAACAGAGATAATGACTTTCCCCATCTATTCAAAGAAACAATGAGCAAGGAGAAGGTAGGAGAACAGCATTAAGACAGTTACTCATTTAGAGAGCTGGTGCATTCACGATGGGCTGAATGGACACTTGCTGTACTGTAACAACCCTGTTAAGGTTCTTGAGCATCAGTCCCTCTCTTTCATTTCTCAGTCCAAGGTCGTATTGGCAGACATGTGTAAATGTATAAAACAATCTATTTTTAATCAGCTTTAGACACAGATATAAATGATAATTGCACTCCCTTTATTCATTGGGCAATTTTACAATATATCATCATGTCTCTGCTTCCCAGATACTCTTAAATCTGCAAACTGTGAGGATTCCATGAGATTGATTTCCTCAACTGACATCTGGAGATTTCCTAACTGCTTTTAGAGATTGACACCAAATACTGGATGCTGGAGGTACTCCCTGGGCATGGTCATTAACAAATACTTGGCATCAGCATTCACAAAGGAGAATGGCAAGTCTAGGGAGGTGTATGGCTTTCCAGGGTACGTCAATATGAAAAAGGTGGCATTGGGTTTTTGAAAAGCATTAAAGTAAACAAGTCTGCAGGACCTGATGGGATCTATCCCAGAACGTGGACGGAGGCAGATGAGGAAATTGCTGGGGGTCTGGTTGGATATCTTTGTATCCGCTTTAGTCACAGCAAAGGTTTTACAGGATTGGAGAATAGCCAACGTTATTCCTTTGGAAATTACAGGCTGATGAGACTTACACCAGTGATAGGGGAATTATTGGAGGAGATTCTAATATGGACTTATTAGCGATAGGCACTATGACTTTGTTTGGGAAGGTCATATATCACAAACTTGATTATGTTTTTTGAGTAAGTGATTAAGGTGATTGGCGAGGGCAGGGCAGTAGACATTGGCTACATGGGCTATAGTGAGGCCTTAACAAGGTCCCTCACAGCAGGCTGATACAAAAGGTGAAGTCACCTAAGATCTGTGTCAGAAGATAGAAGTCAGAGAGTAGTGGTAGAAGGGTGTTTTTCTTACTGGATATCTGTGACCTGTGGTGTTCCACAGGGATCAGTACCAGGATCCCTGCTGTTTGCAATGTTTATAAATGATCTGGAGGAGAATGGAGGTGACCTGACCAGTAAGTTTACAGACACACAAGCGTAGAAAGCTATGGATAGTGAGGAGGATTGTCAGAGAATACAGCAGGATGTAGAGAGCTGGAGACTTTGATGTAGAAATGGCAGATGGATTCAATCCTGACAAATACAAGGTGACACATTTTGGGAAATCTAATGCATGAAGGAAGTATACTGTAAATGGCAGAATCCTTCAGTAGCATCAACATACAGAGGGATCTAGGCATACGGGTCCAGAGTTCCCTGAAAGTGGCAACACAAGTGTTTAAAGTGATCAAGAAAGTGTGTTTTGAGAAGATGAAGGCATACTTGCCTTCACCAGTCATGGCGTAGACTAAAAGAAAAACTGGCAGGCCATGTTGCAGCTGTTTAGAACCTTAGTTAAGCCATATTTGGAATATTGTGTATAGTTCTGGTTGCCGCACTATCAGAAGGATGTGGAAACTTCTGAGGGGGTACAAAAACTGTTTAGCAACATTTTGCCTGGTTTAAGGGGTACTAACTTTGAGGAATGATTGGCCAAACTTAGTTTGTTTTCCCTTGAACATTGAAGGATGACAGCTGACCTGATAGAAGTTTACAAAATTACAAGAGGCATGGATAGAATGGATAGTCAGAATCTTTTCCTCAGGGTAGAAATGTCAATGTCTAGGGACATAGGTAAGAAGGGGGCATGTTTGATGGAGATGTGACACAGAGGATGTTAAATGCCTGGAATGTGCTGCGAGAGGTGGTGTGGAGGCAAATACAATAACAATGTTTAAGAGGCATCTTGATAGATGTATGAATAGTCAGGGAATTTAGGGAATCGGACCGTGTAGAGGCAGGAGATGTTTTGTTTAGAAAGGCATCATATGTGTCAGTGCGGTCTTGGGGCACTAAAGGGCCTGTTCCTGTGCTTAACTCGCTTTGTTCTTTATAACATTAAGTCATTGCAAACATAGCTGTGACTTTGCATAAAAGCATTTTAATTCAAATACATTTCCACATTTGTTAGCCTGAACATAAATTAGTTTGAGGCACAAAAACAACCATAAGACTATAAACTGTGGCCTTTTGACCAGGGCAATATGGCTACTTTCCCTTACAGTAGCGATTTCCAACAAACCCCAACCAAACCAAATATAGCTCAACTTTTCATTCGCTTAATAAAGTTAAAACTAGACATCATTGTAAAGTATCTCAACTTACAACTGGAAAGAGACAAATAAATGCTTTCAAGCCATCACATATTGACAAGCGTAGAAATGAGATCGCACATGGATAGAAATAGGCACCTTGAATGCCTGCTTGTGAACACCAGTTTGGAAACTATGGCCTGACAAGAAATCAGTCCTTCAGAGCAACTCACTGTAGCAACAAACATCACGAAAAGACATGTTACATGGCACTTCATCATGCAAGTACCTTGTTTCACCTTGTTTTAATTTTTGTTAACTGCAGGTAGTCTTCAAAGTTTGTGCGAAGATTTGTAGCTCGGGTGCTTGTTGTTGTGGTTCTGTTCGCCAAGCTGGAAGTTTTTGTTGCAAACGTTTCGTCCCCTGGCTAGGCGACATCATCAGTGCTTGGGAGCCTCCTGCGAAGCGCTTCTTTGATGTTTCCTCCGGTGTTTATAGTGGTCTGTCCCTGCCGCTTCCGGTTGTCAGTTTCAGCTGTCCGCTGTAGTGGTTGGTATATTGGGTCCAGGTCGACGGGTTTGTTGATGGAGTTTGTGGATAAATGCCATGCCTCTAGGAATTCCCTGGCTGTTCTCTGTCTGGCTTGCTCTATGATTGTAGTGTTGTCCAAGTCGAATTCATGTTGCTTGTTGTCTGCATGTGTGGCTACTAAGGATAGCTGGTCGTGTCGTTTCGTGGCTAGTTGATGTTCATGTATGCGGATCGTTAGCTGTCTTCCTGTTTGTCCTATATAGTGTTTAGTGCAGTCCTTGCATGGTATTTTGTACTCTACATTCATTTTGCTCATGTTGGGTATCGGGTCCTTCGTTCTGGTGAGTTGTTGTCTGAGCGTGGCTGTTGGTTTGTGTGCCATTATGAGTCCTAGGGGTCGCAGTAGTCTGGCAGTCAGTTCCAAGATGCTCCTGATGTATAGTAGTGTGGCTCGTCCTTTTGGTTGTGGTATGTCCTCGTTCTGTGGTCTTTCTCTTAGGCATCTGCTGATGAAATTGCGCGGGTATCCGTTTTTGGCGAATACCTTGTATAGGTGTTCCTCCTCTTCTTTTTGCAGTCCTGGTGTACTGCAGTGTGTTGTGGCCCTTTTGAATAGTGTCCTGATGCAGCTTCGTTTGTGTGTGTTGGGGTGGTTACTTTCATAGTTTAGGACTTGGTCTGTGTGTGTGGCTTTCCTGTATACTCTTGTAGTGAATTCTCCGTCTGGTGTTCTCTGTACCATCACATCTAGGAAGGTGCAGGTAGTCTTCTCACACTGAGAACAATGCTTACTTTCAAGCTAGCTATTACAAAGTGAGCTAGACTGTCATGTACAGAGGGTAAAAACAATGACTGCAGATGCTGGAAACCAGATTCTGGTTTAGTGGTGCTGGAAGAGCACAGCAGTTCAGGCAGCATGCGAGGAGCAGTAAAATCGACGTTTCGGGCAAAAGCCCTTCATCAGGAATAAAGGCAGAGAGCCTGAAGCATGGAGAGATAAGCTAGAGGAGGATGGGGGTGGGGAGAAAGTAGCATAGAGTACAATAGGTGAGTGGGGGAGGGGATGAAGGTGATAGGTCGGGGCCGGGTGGAGTGGATAGGTGGAAAAGAAGATAGGCAGGTAGGACAACTTATGGGGACAGTGCTGAGCTGGAAGTTTGGAACTAGGGGGAGGTGGGGGAAGGGGAAATGAGGAAACTGTTGAAGTCCACATTCATACCCTGGGGTTGAAGTGTTCCGAGGCGGAAGATGAGGTGTTCTTCCTCCAGGCGTCTGGTGGTGAGGGAGCGGCGGTGCAAGAGGCCCAGGACCTCCATGTCCTTGGCAGAATGGGAGGAGGAGTTGAAATGTTGGGCTACAGTGCGGTGTGGTTGATTGGTGCGGGTGTCCCGGAGATGTTTCCTAAAGCGCTCTGCTAGGAGGCGTCCAGTCTCCCCAATGTAGAGGAGACCGCATCGGGAGCAACGGATACAATAAATGATATTAGTGGATGTGCAGGTAAAACTTTGATGGATGTGGAAGGCTCCTTTAGGGCCTTGGATGGAGGGGAGGGAGGAGGTGTGGGCGCAGGTTTTGCAATTCCTGCGGTGGCAGGGGAAGGTGCCAGGATGGGAGGGTGGGTTGAAGGGGGGCATGGACATGACCAGGTAGTCACGGAGGGAACGGTCTTTGTGGAAGGCAGAAAGGGGTGGGGAGGGAAATATATTCCTGGCGGTGGGGTCTTTTTGGAGGTGGCGGAAATGTCGGCGGATGATTTGGTTTATGCAAAGGTTGGTAGGGTGGAAGGTGAGCACCAGGGGCGTTCTGTCCTTGTTACGGTTGGAGGGATGGGGTCTGAGGGCGGAGGTGCGGGATGTGGACGAGATGCGTTGGAGGGCATCTTTAACCACGTAGGAAAGGAAATTGCGGTCTCTAAAGAAGGAGGCTATCTGGTGTGTTCTGTGGTGGAACTGGTCCTCCTGGGAGCAGATACGGCGGAGTGGAGGAATTGGGAATACGGGATGGCATTTTTGCAAGAGGTAGGGTGGGATGAGGTGTAATCCAGGTAGCTGTGGGAGTCGGTGGGTTTGTAAAAAATGTCATTGTCAAGTCCGTCGTTATTAATGGAGATGAAGAGGTCCAGGAAGGGGAGGGAGGTGTCAGAGATGGTCCAGGTAAATTTAAGGTCAGGGTGGAATGTGTTGGTGAAGTGGATGAATTGCTCAACCTCCTCGCGGGAGCACGAGGTGGCACCAATGCAGTCATCAATGTAGCGGAGGAAGAGGTGGGGAGTGGTGCCGGTGTAATTACGGAAGATCGACTGTTCTACGTAGCCAACAAAGAGACAGGCATAGCTGGGGCCCATACGTGTGCCCATGGCTACCCCTTTGGTCTGAAGGAAGTGGGAGGATTCGAAGGAGAAATTGTTAAGGGTGAGGACCAGTTCAGCCAAGTGAATGAGAGGGTCGGTGGAAGGGTACAGATGCAGAACTCAAAATCATAGGCATGGTCTGAAAAAAGTTAGACAACTAGTAAAGTAGGTCACTTTGGAAAAGGTACATATCACAAATAACAACAGCTGAAGGCAATATTCTAAACTCTGTTTTCACTCTCATGCATGGTGAAATTGTCTCAACCCATGACTGAATTACTGCCTTGCTATTACGTTTTGGGCTGTACTATTCTCCACATAATAGGCAGTAGCTAGTTTCACTGGATGAAGATAGATAAACTGCCAGGCAACTGTTTTTACGATCATTGATCAACATAAAACGGAACCATTTGCAGAAATTGAAATTTGATGGGATAAATGAATCAACGGATGTGATAAACCAAACCATCAGGTCCACGACAATTTTCTATAATTGCCAAGTTTTGCTTTACCAACAAAGTGTGTTATGTACAGAAAAAGGGCAGTTTAACATTTGCAACCACAATAGTGAGAGTGACAATTTTCACACTAAGAGCTAATAAAAATAGGAAGGAAATTACATCATTTCAGAGTGAGAGTGGAGTGGGAGGATACAGTTCGGGATGTGTAGGCTTAAGCTGTCCCCTTTTAGGTAGTTCCTACTGCCGCTGTGCACTACCTTGTCCTGCAAGAGCAAGGGAAGCATACTTGGAATATGTTGGTCCCTTTGCTGAGAGTCAACATGGGCTTCAGAAAAAGATACTGCAGGACATCAAAACTGAAAGGAAGGAATTGCAAAGTCTAATTGGCTGGGCAACCATGCTAGGCAGATGAGAGTTTTGAGTTCTTATTGGGCTGCGGACAACATGAAGAGTTCCAAGTCAGATGATAATTATTTGGAAAAATTTGAAACAAAAAGGAACAATAACGTGTCTTGGGAATTGTCAGAAATATGATGCTTCTTATTCAAATCTCTGATGCATACTCAAGTGCAGGAGAGTAGAAGTTTTTTTATTTTGAGAGAAGGGGAGGTAAGTATTTCCCTTTAGTCTGGGAAACTAAATAGATGAGAAGAGTAGTAAAACATATCATCGTGGCAGAAATTCGTTTGTTGAGGATGTGGATAGGATGGTTTTCCATCTGATTTAGAATAACCTAGCTCTAAACATTAGCTCGCTTTGTTTCCATGGATGCTGCCTGACCCAACATGCTTTGCTTTCAGAACGAATTTCAGCATCTGCAGTAATTTGTTCTTACCTGATTTTCCATCAATATTGGAAATGATTCTAAAAAGGTATTCAGTAGCAATATCCATTGATTGCCACACTGATAATACATATTCAGTGAAATGCATGAATGATAAAAAAAATCATTAAAGCAGTTTTAAAACAGGAGAATTTTTAAAATCTCCAAATTGAAGTGGATGGATAGTAGCAGATGGCTCACTTTTGTTTTTAAAAAGGAGCACATTCTAAGAAGCTATTAGAATTACCGGAAAAGAGGACATTTGGAAATTTACTGTACACTAAAAAGACTGTAGCAGAAATATAATGGTCAGATGTATTGAGGAACAGCAAGCAGAGACAAATTGTCACTCCACATTTTCTTTAGATGAAGAACCTTATTACTGAGCTCCACATTTGTAACAATGAATTTTGACTCTGCCTCCTTCAGAAATGCAGAGGATGTGAAAACCAAGTTTTCCCTAGTGCAGAAGTCTAACCCAAGATGGTGCCAGCACAGTAGGAGCCACTTGTGGGAGCCTGGCCGCTCCAGTTCAGTAGTACAGTTTTCTGTGTACTTTACATCTTTTTCCTTTTTTCATCTTCACAGCTGAAGTGGTGTCAGAGGGGCAGTGTGGATTGGGACTCTCAGCGGCGGCATGGCACCAAGCCTGGAATCCCAGCGACGGCGGGCCCAGTAGTTAGCTGATCAAAAGCCCCATCTAACCTTTCCTTCGGAACTATTGGCTTGACTGAAGTAGAACCCTCTGAATTGGATTTCCAAAAGGGTTCCAGATGTAGGGGAACTGCCTATCAGAATCTTCAACTTCCCTGGCAATTCCTATGGAGTCTGCTACACCTTGAACTCCATATAGTCCCGAGACACTATTCTAATCTGCACTGTTTGAGTGACTATCTGGCTACCAGAACATCAAGGCCAATACATTTTGCATTTTTTTTTTGCTTTGTTTTCGCATTAACTAATGTACAACAACAGAATAAATAAAAGTTATCTAGTAGGGTCTGGTCAGATGCCAGAGATCAAATGGAAGTAGTGCACAGGTAGGATAGGTAGTTATTAGTTAAATGGTTAATTTGGTGAGATCTACATTTATAAAAATGGTGAGAAGTAATTGGTGATCCTGGAGTTTGTGGGATAGGCTCTAGAAATAAAATGGATTGGAACAGTATTAACTGGACTCTATCTAATAAGCATTTTAACCTCTGGTACTTAACAGCCTGAACTTGATTTCATAGACACAGCCACCAGTGCGGAGACTAATATTGGGCATAACGTCAGGGACAGATTAGAGGCATATTCAGGAAGGGCTGAGCCATTGTGCATAATCGGCCAGGATAAAAGGCTGAAGCCAGTTTAGAGGTCACACAGGGTTACCACTACAGAGGACTTTGATGGGCTGTCTACAGACAAATATAAAAAGTGCCTTGGGTACACTGGCAGAAAGGAAGTGTACCCAAGGAGCTGGAGAAGGGTTTGTAGCCTACCCTTTCCAGTATTCACACACTTGTAGGCCCAACCTGTCTACGTCATCTTCAGGATTGATGTCTCAACTTCTATTTTACCACAAGCAGCAGGCACTCAAAGCCTGAACCCCTGTGCTGTGAAAGCTCAGGCTGATATCTTCATTGGAATGGATTATGATGTACAAAAGCATTTTAAGGATGTCAAGCATTCTAACAATGTGCCCTTTGATAGATTACTGGGATTGGGGAGATGTCAACTCAGGAAGGTGATAGCTGGTTCTCAGGAGAGAAAAATAAATCATTTGCTCTCCAACCCTCACCACTCCACCAGTGCCCACTAACAACCCAGCTTATCAGCTCCGCAGCCCACTTCAACATAGTCTATCCTAACAGCTGGACCAGACACGACACTGCTCCATGAGACGTCTAGGACATAAAATACAATGGTAATTAGACATTGTCCTGGCTTTCTTAAAATTACAATATTGTTGTAGATTGTAAGGAGTTGAATGATCAAATAAAGCCTCAACCTATTGCTCAATCAGTTCAGTTAAAAAACTTTCTATAAAACAGAAAAAAAAATACTGCTTGTAATTTAGACAAGCAAATCTAAGGTATAGCAGGCATCACGAGGAGATAAAATCTGTATTAGGCTCACTTAGAGATTCTACGATTACTTGCAGTAATTTTCATTGCAAAAATGGCAACTCAACTGAAGTATTAGCAAGCACCAAGGGAAATTTATACCTAATATATTTTTCATAAATATGAAGTAGTTATTGTATGGTTGTTACAGCTGCAACGTTGCTATAGAACACCTCTGGTCAAAAGGCGGCAGATCTAAATGGGAACTAACGTATAGTCATAAAAATGAGGAAAATTACAATAGCTTTGATACTTTAGCTGGAATTACAATGTTAATTTTTGTTCCACAGAGTGTAAAACTGAATCAAACTAATTATCAATCGGTAATGATGTGGTCATATGCTACAATGTTCACAGAACAATGGAGTGATACAGCTTAGCAAACTACACAACAAACAGCATTTTAGTCCTTGCATGGTTAGCTATACAGAAAGTATATCAGTACCCAGGACAGATATTAGACAGGAAATCAATAATGCTGCAAAATTTAGAAGCATCATTTACTCATCTGTACAGATCATCGTGCTGCTGGGACTCCAACTGTCACTTGTGTAATGCAAGTGGCCAGAATTCAATTGTACTGATCGACAAGTTACATGAATATTCTGGAACCAGGCTAGATTGCCAACTGGGTTTTAAAAACAGGCTTTACCTGGAGATTAAGCAGAATTAAATCAATGACAGAGGCATATAGCAAAGACACAGGCCCTCAGCTTACCATGTTTGGCCTGACGAAACTACACTAATACCATTTACCTGAACTTGACCCATAGTCTACTATACTCTGGCATTTAAGTGTTTATCCAGATGCTTCTTAAATATTGATGAATACCTGTCACCACCACCCTCTCAGTCAGCATGTTCCCTATTTCTACCACCCTCTGGGTGAAATTTAATTTTCATCAGATCTCCTCTAAACCACTTGTCCCTCACCTCAAACTTATATCCTCTAGTCTTACACACATCTGTCATGGGGAAAGAGATTCTCACAATCTACTCTATGCCTCCCGTAATTTTGTATTCCTCAATCAGATTCCTCCCTCTGCCGCCAAGGAAAACAAATCTAGGCTATCCTAACAACAACCCAGGAAAGAAACTGTCCACAGTGATTTGGAACAAGCTGGCCCTATGAATTGAAAAGCCTTCTTTCTGCTTGCTGCATTTTCCTTGGTTATTTCCGCAATTAAAAGCCTTACTTACTTCCACGGGGAGGTCAACCCAGGAATAACATGCTCTAGGGTCATTCCTGCCATCCAGTACTATGATGCTCTCTTGTTGTGGCCTCTTTGCTTTCATTGTCTTTTTATTTATTTATTTATTTTCCCTCAGAGAAAGTTACACAACAGAAGGAGGACATCCAACCCAATGGAGTCACCTAGCCTAACCCCACTTTCCAGATTTGAACCCACTGATTTGGGAGCTATTGCACTTCAAGTGTGTATCAAGTATATTTTACATGTTGGAAGGGTGCCTTCCACTACCATAATTTCAGTCAATAAGTTCCATTTCACCACTACCAACTGGGTTAAAAAAGAAATACCCCTTGAATTCCTTCTAGAACCAGTATTTGTCCCCGAAATCTGTGTCCCTTAGTTATGCAAAAGGAGAACAGGCTTGCGTTTCACAGTGTGTGTCATGACTTTAGAATATCCCAAAGCACTTCACAGCTGAAGTAGTACTTCCGATGTGCTGTTAGAGCTGTAAAGTTATCTCAAAGGATAATAGAGCTGGAAGCGATTAAAGAAATAAGGGATAAAGCCATGGAGGGATATAACACACGGATGAAAATTTAGAAAAAATCCAAGGCACGTCTTGCCCCACCAGCCAGTGTAGGTCAGCAAGTGTGCGTGATAGGCGAACAGGTCATGGTGCAGAATTTTGGATAAAGTTTACGGAAGGTAGAATATGGGAGATTGTCCAGTTGCATATTGAAACAATGAAGCTTGGAATATGATGAAGCAAAAGTGCTGATGGGCAAAATCTACCACTGAAGTGTATGAAAATAACTACATCCTATTTATGAAAAACGTTAGGAGCAAAATCTCCTAGGTGCTTGCCAATGCTCGAGCTCATTTGCCATTCTTAACATGAAAGCCTAAATGATGGATGTTGGGAGACCTACTGTAAAGCATAACAGTTATAATTTCAAATTGATAGGAAAGTAAAATACTGTGAATGTTGGAATCTAAAATAAAAACAGAAATCGCTGGAAAAATGCGGCAGGTTTAGCAGCATGTGTAGAGACGGAAACAGAGTTAATGTTTCAGGTCCAAAAAGACACTTCCTCAGAAGTTTCTTATTGGACTTAAAGTATTAAATCTTTGATTGCCCTTGTTTGATGGTCAAATGTATATTTCCCAAGCAGTGTCACTGGAAAGCAATCAGTATTAGGAAATCCACTTAATATTACCTGCCTAACACCAGTCTTCCACTCATTCCCATCCACCTCCCCCAACACTTTCCAAAGGCCAAATGTACCAAACCTGCCCATTACTATAATTATAACTACATTTGTTAGTAGTGAACAAATAAATTGCAGTTTTCCTACAGTTCACAAGCTCTAACAGAGGGCAGATTATTGAGATAGAAATCAGTTTGTCCAGTGGTCTAGGGTCTCATTTGCCCAAACTGTGATCAAAGAATTTTAGAATCTTTACAATGTAGATAGAGGCTATTTGGCCCATCAAATGCGCACCAACTATCTGAAGAGCATCCCACCCTATCCCAGCATTTACCACGGCTAATCCATTTTCCCTGCAACTCCCTGGACAGTATGGGGCATTTTTCAGCATGGCCAATCCACCTAACCTGCACATCTTTGGACTGTGAGGGGAACTGGAACACCCAGAGGAAACCCATGCAGACACAGGAAGAACATGCAAACTCCACAAGAGCTACCCAAGGCTAGAACTGAACCTAGGCCCCTGACGCTGTGAAGCAGCAGTCCTAACCACTGAACCACCTTGCTGCCCTGATGTTTCCCACTATACGTTTTCGAATAAAAAGACTATAAACAAATGTTTGCAAAATTCCATCAGCTATATGGAAAATTCAGGACTAATTTATGATTAGCAAACTCTCAAGGAAGGGAATGGTAAGACTGATTTGGTTTGGCTGCCTTTGACCAGGCAACAAATTTACTTTTCATGCAAGTTGCCACAACCTTTTCAATAAGTCACACAGTCAATGCTCAATAGTAAATATTCATCAAATTTATTCCTGAAAATGAATATTCACTTCACGACTTTGGCCAACAGGCTAGGAGAGTTAGAGAACAAGTCATGTGATGAGTAAAAGCTCGCATTAAATCAAAACAGCAGAATCACAAACATTTACTTGTCCCTAGCACAGGCTTTAACTCACTGAAATGTCAATTACTTTTCTTTCTCAGCCAGATCCACAAAAATGTCCTTAGTTGCTTCAGAAAAGGACATCAATCATGGAAGGCCCTGACTTTTGCCACTTTACATCAGGGGAAACCACCTATAGCAAAGTTCTAATGAAATCTGCTGCTTTTGCAGAAGTCTGAACAGTCAGTTCACAGTGCTTTCCAGATCATATACCCTTTAGAAGAATGTAATGGCAACACCTCGTGGCAATATCGTCTTTGTCATCATGGAAGCAAAACGAGGGCATTCGCCAACTTTTATCACAACAGGATATCACAACATCATCACAGCTTCAGGATGAGGTAGGAATGGGCAAGACATTCACCCCACCAGCTCCCTGAGCACGGGGTATTAAAAAAGTTTGAAAATTCAGTAAAAACTATGTGCAGCTCAAACCTGAAGATAGCTTAATGCTAATATCTACTAAATTAACAACATTAAATAAGCAGTTCTAACTCACTTTACACTCAATTAAAATGAGCATTTACACTATTTTAGCATGTCTATGCAAAGGGCAATATAATATTTTCATTTGGTATTCTTTCTTTCATTGTCACTATGTTTCATCAAGAATGGGACAGAAAGTCAACAGGAACGAGTAAATCAATATCTTCCTGTGATATTCTAACCAAACAGGGCACTGATGGGAGATTAAATTCTGCCAAATCTGTGCAAGAGTTATAGAAATTAATCTACAATGATTTCTGGAAATAAATTTGCAACTAGTTGGCAATTACATTGTGAATTCTGTCATTCTATCACCGATTCTATGCTAACTAAATATATGGTTGAAATGAAAACATAAAGCCAGGGTCACCATTTTCAATATGAGTGACCATCCTCCTTTTTCTCAGCAGAGAGCGGCGCGAGCTGGGCGGAAGTGAGGTTGGAGTGCAGAGCTGGTCGGGAAGGTAAGTGATTGATATTTGAGTGGGTGTGTTCTATACCCCAGGCCCTACATGTAGGGCCTCCCTCCCATCCTCCTCCTTTAACCTAACTTTAAAGTTCACAGGTAAGCCACTCGGTGTTCTTGCTTTGGAGACGAAGTGTAGAGTTATGGCAGCGCAGGCAGTGGAACGTTCCTCCTGCAGGATGTTCGAGGTAGGGGTGACCACCGATACTCCTGCCGACTTCATCTGCAGGAAATGCAGTCAGATCCTGCTCCTCACAGAATGAGTTAGGGAACTGGAACTGGAGTTGGATGAACTGAGGATTATTCGAGAGGCTGAGAGGGTGATAGATAGAAGCTACAGGGACATAGCTACACCAGAGAACAGAGGTAGCTGGGTAACAGTTAGAGGTGGGAAGGGGAGGAAGCAGGCAGTGCAGGGATCCCCTGTAGTCATTCCCCTAAACAATAGGTATACCGCTTTGGATACTGGTGGGGGGGACGGTCTAGCAGGGGTAAGCTGCAGTGACCGGGTCTGTGGCGTGAGGTCTGGCTCTGAGACTCAGAAGGGAAAGGGGGAGAGGAGGAGAGCGCTAGTTATAGGAGACTCTCTAGATAGAGAGATGGACAGGCGATTCTGTGGGCATGGGCGAGACTCTCTGATGGTTTGTTGCCTCCCGGGTGCCAGGGTCCGTGACGTCTCGGACCGTGTCTTCAGAATCCTTAAGGGGGAGGGTGTGCAGCCAGAAGTCGTGGTGCACGTTAGCACCAACGACATAGGTAGGAAGAGAGGTGGGGAGGTCATTCAAGAGCTCAGGGAGTTAGGCTGGAAGCTGAAAGCTAGGACAGACAGAGTCGTCATCTCTGGGCTGTTGCCGGTGCCACGTGACAGTGAGGCAAGGAATAGGGAGAGAGTGCAGTTGAACACGTGGCTGCAAGGATGGTGTAGGAGGGAGGGCTTCAGGTATTTGGACAATTGGACTGCATTCTGGGGAAGGTGGGACCTGTACAAGCAGGACCTGAACCAGAAGGGCACCAATATCCTGGGGGGTAGGTTTGCTAGCTATCTTCGGGGGGAGTTTAAACTAATTTGGCAGGGGGATGGGATCCGGACTTGTAGTCCAGCAAGTAGGCTAGCTGTTTGTTAGGATGTCCAAGTGTGTGGGGAGGCTGTGAAGAAGGTAGCACTGACAGGGAATACTTGCGGACACATAGATGGGTTCAAGTGCATATACTTCAACGCAAGGAGTATCAGAAGTAAGGTGGGTGAACTTAAGACGTGGATAGGTACCTGGGACTACGATGTTGTGGCCATCACGGAATCGTGGATAGAAGAGGGACAGGAATGGTTGTTGGAGGTTCCTGGTTACAGATGTTTCAGTAGGATTAGGGAGGGTGGTAAAAAAGGAGGGGGGATGGCGTTGCTAATTAGAAATGGTATAACAGCTGCAGAAAGGCAGTTCGAGGGGGATCTGCCTTTGGAGGTAGTATGGGCTGAAGTCAGAAATAGGAAAGGTGCAGTCACCTTGTTGGGTGTTTACTATAGGCCCCCCAATAGCAGCAGAGATGTGGAGAAACAGATTGGGAAACAGATTTTGGAAAGGTGCAGAAGCCACAGGGTAGTAGTCATGGGCGATTTCAACTTCCCAAATATTGATTGGAAGCTCTTTAGATCAAGTAGATTGGATGGGGAGGTGTTTGTGCAGTGTGTCCAGGAAGCTTTTCTAACACAGTATGTAGATTGTCCAACCAGAGGGGAGGCCATTTTGGATTTGGTACTCGGTAATGAACCGGGACAAGTGATGGGCTTGTTAGTGGTGAACATTTTGGTGATGGTGACCACAATTCTGTGACTTTCACCTTGGTTATGGAGAGAGATAGGTGCGTGCAACAGGGTAGGTTTTACAATTGGGGGAAGGGTAATTACGATGCTGTAAGACAGGATCTGAGGTGCATAAGTTGGGAGCATAGGCTGTCGGGGAAGGATGTCGTGGAAATGTGGAACTTTTTCAAGGAACAGATACGACGTGTCCTTGATATGTATGTACCGGTCAGGCAGGAAAGAAATGGTCGTGTGAGGGAACCTTAGTTGACGAGGGAGGTTGAATGTCTTGTAAAGAGGAAGAAGGAGGCTTACATAAGGTTGAGGAAACAGGGTTCAGACAGAGCAGTGGAGGGATACAGGATAGCCAGAAGGGACCTGAAGAAAGGGATTAGGAGAGCCAAGAGAGGGCATGAAAAATCTCTGGTGGATAGGATCAAGGATAACCCAAAGGCATTTTATGCGTATGTGAGAAACATGAGAATGATGAGAACGAGGGTAGGTCCAATCAAGAACAGTAGTGGGAGACTATGTATTGAATCGGAAGAGATAGGAGAGGTCTTGAATGAGTACTTTTCTTCAGTATTTACGAATGAGAGGAACCGTATTGTTGAAGAGGAGAGTGTGAAACGGACTGGTAAGTTAGAGGAGATACATGTTAGGAAGGAAGATGTGTTGGACATTTTGAACAACTTGAGGATAGACAAGTCCACCGGGCCTGATGGGATATATCCTAGGATTATGTGGGAAGCAAGAGAGGAAATTGCAGTACCGTTGGCAATGATCTTTTCATCTTCACTGTCAACGGGGGTGGTACCAGGGGACTGGAGAGTGGCGAATGTTGTGCCCCTGTTCAAAAAAGGGAATAGGGATAACCCCGGGAATTACAGGCCAGTTAGTCTTACTTCGGTGGTAGGTAAAGTAATGGAAAGGGTACTGAGGGATAGGATTTATGAGTATCTGGAAAGGCACTGCTTGATTAGGGACAGCCAGCACGGATTTGTGAAGGGTAGGTCTTGCCTTACAAGTCTGATTGAATTCTTTGAGGAGGTGACCAAGCATGTGGATGAGGGTAGAGCAGTGGATGTAGTATACATGGATTTTAGTAAGGCATTTGATAAGGTTCCCCATGGTAGGCTTATGCGGAAAGTCAGGAGGCATGGGATAGAGGGAAATTTGGCCAATTGGATAGAAAACTGGCTAACCGGTCAAAGTCAGAGAGTGGTGGTAGATGGTAAATATTCAGCCTGGAGCCCAGTTACAAGTGGAGTTCCGCAGGGATCAGTTCTGGGTCCTCTGCTGTTCGTAATTTTTATTAATGACTTGGATGAGGGAGTCGAAGGGTGGGTCAGTAAATTTGCAGATGATACGAAGATTGGTGGAGTTGTGGATAGTGAGGAGGGCTCTTGTCGGCTGCAAAGGGACTAGGATATGATGCAGAGCTGGGCTGAGGAGTGGCAGATGGAGTTCAACCCTGCCAAGTGTGAGGTTGTCCATTTTGGAAAGACAAATAAGAATGCGGAATACAGGGTTAATGGTAGGGTTCTTAGTGAGGTGGAGGAACAGAGGGATCTTGGGGTCTATGTTCATAGGTCTTTGAAAGTTGCCCCTCAGGTGGATAGAGCTTGTAAGAAGGCCTATGGTGTATTAGCGTTCATTAGCAGAGGGATTGAATTCAAGAGTCGTGAAGTGATGTTGCAACTGTACAGGACTTTGGTTAGGCCACATTTGGAGTACTGTGTGCAGTTCTGGTCGCCTCACTTTAGGAAAGATGTGGAAGCTTTGGAGAGGGTGCAGAGAAGATTTACCAGGATGTTGCCTGGAATGGAGAATAGGTCGTACAAGGATAGGTTGAGAGTGCTAGGCCTTTTCTCATTGGAACGGCGAAGGATGAGGGGTGACTTGATAGAGGTTTATAAGATGATCAGAGGAATAGATAGAGTAGACAATCAGAAACTTTTTCCCCGGGTACAACAGAGTTACAAGGGGACATAAATTTAAGGTGAAGGGTGGAAGGTATAGGGGAGATGTCAGGGGTGGCTTCTTTACCCAGAGAGTGGTGGGGGCATGGAATGCGCTGCCTGTGGGAGTGGTAGAGTCAGAATCTTTGGTGACCTTTAAGTGGCAATTGGATAGGTACATGGATGGGTGCTTAAGCTAGGACAAATGTTCGGCACAACATCGTGGGCCGAAGGGCCTGTTCTGTGCTGTATTGTTTTATGTTCTATGTTAAAGAACGCACGAGAACTCATCAAACGATGATGTGGGTGTACGCTCAGTATCATGTCTATCAATTGCTGTCACCTCCATAAAGAAATGGCAGCATCTCTCGCTCTCAGTCCCTCACACACACACACCCTGGCCATTTGGTCTGTGGTACCTCTGCTAGTTCTCTGAAGGAGCACTTACTTACCTGATGTCTCCCCTGCAGCTCTGCACATTTTTATTTCTTCAATGAAATCTGTGGGCGGCACGGTAGCACAGTGGTTAGCACTGCTGCCTCACAGCGCCAGAGACCCGGGTTCAATTCCCGCCTCAGGCAACTGACTGTGTGGAGTTTGCACGTTCTCCCCGTGTCTGCGTGGGTTTCCTCCGGGTGCTCCGGTTTCCTCCCACAGTCCAAAGATGTGCAGGTCAGGTGAATTGGCCATGCTAAATTGCCCGTAGTGTTAGGTAAGGGGTAAATGTAGGGGTATGGGTGGGTTGCGCTTCGGCGGGGTGGTGTGGACTTGTTGGGCCGAAGGGCCTGTTTCCACACTGTAAGTAATCTAATCTAAGCTGTGATTGAACCTGCCTCCAGTGTCAGGCAATGCATTCTAGATCCTAATTACTTAATGCATCAAAAAAAGAATCTGCCACCGTTACTTCTTTTGCCAGTTACCGTAAGTTTGTGCTTGCTGGATCTTTCCATCAGAGGAAACAGCTTTCACCTATCTACACTGTTGAGACCCGTCCAGATTTTGAATATCTTTATCATATTAAGGAACATGTGAAGCTCCAGCTGATGAAGATAAACAGTACGCATAATCATGTGATTGAGGACATATTTTAGTTGCAAGAAAACTTGAAATAAATGCTCAAGCTTATTCTCCTGTAAAAAATTAGAAAGTTACATAGTATCATCACAAATAACTGTGGAACAGAGTTTCAAAGGCACCTGAAGGCTGTTATACAAATTCAGGTGATAACAATGAATCTATAACAGAGGGCTTATCAGAATCTTGAAAGTGCCTTGAAATTAATTTGAATGTATGATAGAGATGTTCCAGAAATGTAACAGGGAACAGAGTAGGCTATAATGGAAGAGAACTGTTAGCATCAAATAATTTAATTAAGGCAAGGGCAATATTTGTTTGGCAGTAATATAAAAACATTACTGAGATTGAATCTCAATTTTGACTAGCGTTTGCACAGGTTACCCCTAGGGGGCAATGTTGACCATCATTAGCTCAGTTCAAACAGCACAGAGGAGGAAGAAAGCAGATCAAAAACAGACATCCCTTTTCACATTTCTCAACCACAACATTGCAAGACAGCTCAGCAGACACATCAATATGCCTGTGGTTGAACAAACCAGCACCCTCAGCTTCTATATAGAAGGGGGTGGCCGAGAAGCAGAGAAAATAACAGATAAATTGCTGCGGAAAACAAAAAGACAGCCCTATTCATGGCAGTCAGTACAAGGGACTGTAGATGAGACTTCAATAGATAAATCTAACAATGTTTATGGGAATTAAAATATGAAGCAGAGCTTGCCTGTATTAGACTATACTGTATGCTTACATCAGAAAATTCAATTGTCCGTTCCCATGGCATTGTTGCAGCTCCTGCATTCTGTCGCTCATTGCCAATTCAGAGGAAGCTGTACTGCATATACTTTAAGATTTTCATGGGTGGAATTGGTAAAACTGGATATTACGCAGTCTCTCTGCTTGCCAGCTAATAACTTGCTCTAAGTACTGGTGGATTCAAGCACATTGATCAATTTAATGGAATATTTAAAGAACACAGAACATGATTTATCAGTGTTTTAGAAAAGTTTGAGGCATCTTGAATCCTGTAAATCTATGTAGATAGATGTTAAATGTCCTAACAGTGCTGCATCAGTGGGTTCCATTTAAAAAACCTTCAGAATCACTGATGTAGTATGAATGTAATTATTCATCTGTCCCATTACTGTAAAAAGAATTTCAACTACACATTGTGCTACTAGCATACAGAGAATGTTTCTTTTACACTGCACTTCCAGTGAAATAAATACTAACTATTGAATTTTGCACAAAGAAGCTTTGACTGTTGAATTATTGAGGAGATGAAATAAAAGCTGTGAAGTAATACCGTAGAATTTGGTATCATTCTGAAGCTAAGCATCACATGTTAACGTTCAGATACTGTCCCTTTTCCAGTTTATTCTGTGCAGTGATTATTGTTGTTGATAGTCTTTTAGACTGCACATATTTACAAGTATGGCAGTATGAGAGAATCCCTTGGACTGCTTTAATGTAAACCGATAACGCTCCTATTATCATGAAAAGTGAATCAATTCATGTTTCCAACTACCTATTTTGATTTTCAACTAACTGCATTTGTATAGGGATTATAACGCAAGTCGGCCCCTTGAACTGGCTCTGCCACTCAATAAGATCACGGCTGATGTTATACATCAACTTCACTTTCCTGACCTTTCATAACACCTTTCAATTCCCTTAGTCTCAGCGAAGTTGATTATTTCTGTCTTGAATACACACACAATGGCAGAGCATCCAGCCCCCTTTGAGACAGGGAATACATTAGATTATAAAACACTCCCCCAACCGGTTATGAATTAATATGTGCAAGCTTTTTACAACTGAACTGTGAACTGGTTACAATCTGCTATGGTTATGTAAATACATAAACATATTAAATAACTTTTATTTAACAGATTATTTCAATAATTCTGTATGAAATACTGAACTAGCAATCTGTAGGCATGAATAAACTACCATAGCAATTTGCTAGTTTCAACTTAATCTTAAAAAAAAAAATCTGGAAACATGCATGTGATGAATCATAAAAATACATCTGGAACCTTGATGTCCTTCAGGAAACATGAATTGGTGGTTTTACCCAGTAAACATTCATTTTCATTCACACCACAAGTGCTGGGCAATAACCATCTCCAATGAGAGAAACTCACCATCACCTAGTGACATTCAATGACATTACCATCGCTGAATCAATCAGTATCAACATCCTGGGAGTAACCACCGAACAAAAACTGAACCGGACTAGCCTTTGGCGACAAGAACAGGTCCGAGACTAGGAATCCTGCAACTTATCTTCTGACTCCCCAAAGCCTACAAGGCACAAGTCAGAAATGTGACTGAATACTCCTAAGTTGCCTGGATGGGTGCAGCTCCAACAACACTCAAGTAGTTTAGCACCATCCAGGACATACCAACATGTTTGATCACACTGCAACAACAAATATTCACTCTGTCCATCGCTGATGTATCACCTACAAGACAATGCAGGAATTTTCCAATTCTTGTTGGACATCAGCTTCAAAGCTCACAATTGCTGCCATCGAGAATTATGATCTCCACGACACAGATGGCAATCAACCAGTCACTGTGCACACAATCACCTTGTTACTGCATGGCTTCTGCTCCTGGAAGCTACACAACCAGAGAAACATGCATGCTCTTCACAGGTTTTACCAGCTTGCTGCATCATTTCAGTTTGGTCAAGATGGACCATCCTTGCAAGGTGAGGGGGTTGTATGGTTGCAATGCAACAACTGAATAAGAAACATACTAGGAATAGACCTGTGATTCCAGTATCTTACAATAGAGGAAATAGGAGAGGCTATTCAGCTCATCGGGTTTATGCAAACTCTCTGCAAGAGCAACTCAGCTATTCCTGCTCCCCACTGTAGACCGGCAAGTTTTCCTCTTCAGCTACTTGCCCAACAAGTCTGTGCAGAATGAATAATATTAAACAGTCATGTCCATGTCCAACATCCGAGCAATACAAGCCAACCAGGACCTCAGAGACAAATCACGCCCGCAGAACTGACCTTCTGTGCCTCCATGCTTGAAAGCAGTCAGCAACATGCTAGATGTTTCAGAGGCACGGATCCAATGGCGAGCCTGCTACATGATGAGAGTGCAGAGAGACGGTATAAAATTTAAGGCCTAAGCAATAATGATCAGCTTGCACCATCTTGAAATAAACCAAAATATACAAACTTTGTCTGGAATGGAACATGAATTTATGTTCACTACTGAAACAGATAAAGGTGCTTGCCTTATGCCACCACGGCATTCCGATAAAAGGGGAATTTGGAAACGACACCATGCAACACTGCAGAGTGAATTCAGGGATAGTTTATCTTTGAACAACATACATCAGACAAAGAAATTTTATGAAGTGCAAGCTGTTTTCGAAGCTCAGCAGTTTGTTTCTAAACCAACAGCTAAAGGCAAGGTCTGCAGCAAAGATACAGTGAAGCATCATTTCATGTTAGCTATCTTCTGGTAAAACTCAAGAAATCATTCACAGATAGCAAGATAATTAAAGAAGCAATAACTGTGGTCATTGACTCTTTATTCAAAGACTAAGGAGGAAGAAAGAACACCAGTCTTTGTGCAATTATAGCAGGATCTGAAGGTCTGTGAATGTTTCTCACCGAAGTTTGATAAATCAATTGACATGACCAACACCACCCAGCTAATTTTCTTTCCTTAAAAGCCATGCACACTAAAACTAAAAAAGATCTTCTCGTCCTTTTGCCTTTTAAAGTGGAAGCAATGAACAAGGATACCTACAAATTGAGAAGGTAGGCACTTGAGAAAGACATTACAATTAAGGTTACGTCACAACTGAGCGTGCACCAGCCATACTTGGTGCAATTGAGGGCTTTGTTGTATTCTGCTGAAGTGATTCAAATTTCTTTTTTGCCAATTACCCACTGTAAATCCACCAAAAGGAAAGAGAAAGTTATGGACACTTCTCATGCAACGAAGGTTATTGTTAAGACTGTACACTCAATTTGAGCCAGCACCCTTAGCATTATTCATTTAAAATGATGGCCTCTTCAGAGCTGTATGATTCTATTTGGTCCACTGAGTCTGTACCAACAAAACTGCTCCAAAATCTTCAATATTTACCAGGACTTGGCCCATTAGCCTTGTATGTTATAGCAGTTCAAGTGCTTATCCATGTATTCTTTTTAAAGAATAAGTTTCCTGCCCCAATTTCCCTCCCAGGCAGTGCATTCCAGATTCCCACCACCCTCTGGGTGAAAACATTTCTCCTCAAATCCCCTCTAAGCCTCCTGCTTTCACCTTAGAATTATGTCTCCTTGTTATTCATCTTTCAACTAACAAGGACAGCTGCTTCCTATCCATCCTGTCTATGTCCTTCAATCTTATACGCCTCAGTCAGGTCTCCCCTCAGCCTTCTCCACTTCAAAAGAAAACAACCCATGCTTATCCAGCCTCTCTTCATTGCTAAAATTCTCTATCCTAGGCAACATCCCTGCACGCACTCAGATTCTTCCTATTGTGTGGTGACCAAAAACACACACAATACCTCAGCTGTGCAAAATTTTGCACAGCTCCAATAAAACCATATAATCTATGCCTGGACTGATAAAGGCAAGTATTTCATAGGTTGCCTTAAACATCCTACTCACCCCTTCAGGGATCTGTAGACAAGCATCCTAAAATCTTTCGGTTCCTCTTTTATGCAATGAAATCAATGCAGCTTATGGTGAACTAATTCTCCATACCAATGTGAGATGATTAAGTCGTTGGAAAGACTCGCAAAGAGTTTTCGATCTGATGACTGAAATTGCCACTTCGAGTGGAGGAACGAAGTATGCAGTGTGCTATCAGACAATGCATGATTGCTCGATTTTGGATTCCTCACAGACATAAGGTTAAATGTGAACGAGCCGAACTGTGAACTGCACAGAAAGAACACTTAGCAGCACATAAGAGCAGCATAAACTGAACCTGGATCTGTGGACTCCACAATTAAACAAATAAAATGCTATTAACACTTTGAATCTGGAGAAAATACTAGATAAAGAAAAATGGTTCCACTGGAAACTGTCTGTGCCCACCTGAGGAAGAGAACAGAACAGAGCTCAGGAGAAACTTCTTCACCCAGAGAGTGGTGGCTGTGTGGAATGCTCTGCCCCAGAGGGCAGTGGAGGCCCACTCTCTGGATTCATTTAAGAAGGAGTTGGATAGAGCTCTCAAGGATAGTGGAATCAAGGGTTATGGAGATAAGGCAGGAACAGGATACTGATTAGGAATGATCAGCCATGAATTTATTGAATAGCGGTGCAGGCTCGAAGGGCTGAATGGCCTACTCCTGCACCTTTTGTCTATTGTCTAAGAATCCAACAGGCAATGTCCTGATTGTCTCAAATGCACTTCTTCAAGTAGACATCAGCAGGCCGGCTACCAAATTCCATCAGGTATTTGACTTACAGAGCAGTGGAGTTGATATAGCAATAATTACAGTGCAAAATGATCAAGGATGTGATTTTTTTGGGGGACTTGAACAGAGAAAGATGTCAATCTTGTGCTTTTAAAGTGAAAACTGACTGTGACTCTTCACACCTCTGTGAGACAGCATTCGCTCAAATGGAGACAATCGAGTCCACGTATTGCACTTGCCTCACAGATACCCATTTGATGGACCGTTGGCTACTAACAGTCTCAAACCACTCCCCAGTCTTCAAGGCACTGACAGATAATGTGTGGTCACAGGTGTCATGCTGAGACTTGCGGTGAGTAGAGGACAGAATTAGTTGGTCAAAATATATTCGATTTTATAGTTTTATATAGCACTAAAAATAAGCTTCCATTTATTTTTTGGGGTAGATTCTAGGTTTCACTCAAATTCAAAAAGTACTCGTACTTATAATTTTGGAGACCGTTACCATCCCAAAGGATAAGGGTAGCAGATACATGGGCACATCGCCACCTGCAAATTTTCCTCCTGGCCAGCGCTCACCATCCTGACATGGAAATCATCGCTGTTCCTTCAGTTTCACTGGGTCACAATCCTGGAATTGGCTCCCCAATGACATTGGGGTTCTATCTATACCAAATGGGCTGCTCGGTTCAAGAAGCAGTTTACCACCAACACAAGGAGCAACTAGGAACGGACAATTAACGCTGTCCTGTCCACCACCACCCATATCACGGGAAAGAGTTAAAACTTACTTCAGAATTCAGCCTCAGACCACACAGGGTCAACTCTCAACTACCTTGTGAAGTTAGCAATTCCTAGGGCAATTCAAGATGGTCAATAAATCATGACTGCCAGTGATACACACATGCCAAGCGAATACATTTTTAAAAAGTAATAATTCCCAGGCAGAGAAAATTGTGGGCATATATGCTTTAAGTTGTCTTTGAATTGGATGTGATTGAACGTTTCCATCAGAACAACTAGGCTGCCAGAAAACATCCATTATTTAGACCATGGATGAATTATACATAAAATCATTCATAAAAAAAGAGTAGGCTCTATTTTGTTGAGAGAGACAAACTGAGATCCTTGTGGAGGGAGGAGGAAAACTACTTCTTAGTCTCTTTCTCACTGCACCCCATGTCGTCACCTGTGCCCCCAATTCCAACCCCCAGCCCCACCCCCTTCTCCTATTTATCTCTCAGCCCCCTCCCCCCAACATTCCTCATGAAGGGCTTACGCACGAAACATTGACTCTCCTGCTCCTCGATTGCTGCCTTACCTGCTGTGCTTTTCCAGCACCACACTTTTCGACTCTTAAATTACAGCAAGTCTTGGTCCCCTATCATCCCTGTGATAAAGTGGCTCCCACTACAGAAACACCTTGACTTCAAAATAGTCATCCATATTTTCAAATCTCTCCATAGATTTGACTTGCCCCATCACTACAAATTCCACAATCCTCCAAACTCTCTGAATTTCACAGCAGAAATCACTCACAGCATTCCAAAATCACTAAATAATCAAAGATAAAAGGAGGAAAGGAGAGAAATAACCATTAGTAGAGAAAATGTGCTCCTGAGATTAATAGGGCTACAGTCCCTCGACGTGATGGGGATGCATCCTAGTATTAGATTAGATTAGATTAGATTAGATTACTTACAGTGTGCAAACAGGCCCTTCGGCCCAACAAGTCCACACCGCCCCGCCGAAGCGAAACCCACCCATGCCCCTACATTTATCCCTTACCTAACACTACGGGCAATTTAGGAAGTCGTGACAAAGATACTTGATGCCATGGTAGCAATCTTCCAAGTGTTCCAAGACACTAGAAAAATGTAAATTTACTACCTTCATTTTAAAAGGGAAAGCGACCAAAAACAAACAGGTATCTATAGCTCAATTAGCTTATCATCCGTGCTGTAGTCTACTATAAAGGATGACATAGCAGAACAAGGGTTCATGAAGGGGAAATAATGCCTGACAAATTTATTAGAAATCTTTGAAGGTGTGAGAAGCAGGGGAAGTACTGACTGTAATATATTTAGACTTTCAAAAGGCATTTGATATGGAACGACACATTAGGCTATTGAATTAGATAAGAGCACATGGTTTTGGTGGGTAGTACATTCGTTGAGTGTGGGGTGCTGGAAAAGCACAGCAGGTCAGGTAGCATCTGAGGAGTAGGAGAATTGATGTTTCAGGCATAAGCCCTTCATCAGGAAGGACTTATGCCCGAAATGTGAATTTTCCTGCTCCTCGGATGCTGCCTGACCAGCTGTGCTTTTCCAGCATCACACTCTCGACTCTGATCTCCAGCATCTGCAGTCCTTACTTTCTCCTAGGGTAGTGCAATAGCATGGATCGAGGATTTGCTGACTAATAGAAAATAGTGTTGGGGACATTTTCAAGAAGGCAACCAATAACTAATGGAGTGCCACAGGAATCAGAGTAATTTCTTACAATATAGTTTAATGACTTGGATGAAGAAAGTGAGCATACTATAGCCAAGCTTATGGATAACACAAAAATAAGTGGGTCAGCATTGACACACAAGTCTACAGAGGGATAGGGACAGGTTAAGCGAGTGGACAATTTAATGTGGAAAAATGTGAGGTTATATACTTTGGCAAGAAGAACTGAGTAACTCAATATTTTTAAAGGGAGAAATCTACAGCACAGAGCGACTTGGAAGTCCTTGTGCATAAATCACAAACCATTAGCATACAGGTTCAGCAGGTAATAGGGAAGGGAAATGGAAGGTTGGCTTTTATTTCAATGGTAATGGAGTATTAAAAAATAGGGAAGCCTTGCTGAAACTGTGCAAGGCAGTAATCAGACTGCAGCTGGAATAATATGAACAATTTTGGGCCTCTTATCTAAGATTATAATGACATTGGAGACAGTCCAGAGAAGGTTCACTAGGTTGATGAGGAATATGGAGGGACTGTCTTAAGTCAGAGGAGCGGTTTAGGAGGTTGGGTCTGGACTCATTGGATTTAGAAAAATGACAGTTGACCTTAATAAACATACTAGTTTCTTAGTGGACTTGACAAGATAGGTATGGAAGGGTTGTTTCTCCACGTGGGAGAGTCTAGGACAGGAGGACATAACTTTAGAATAAGTGGCCATATGTTTAAGACAGACATGAGGAGGTGGTTTTTCTGTTAGTGGGTTGTGAATCTGTGGAACTCTTTACTGCAGAGGACTGTTGAGGTTGATATAGACTGATATAGGCAGATTTTTAAATTAGTAAGGGCTGTCAAGAAAGTCAAAGATTACCTGATCAGCCATGTTCTCATTGAAGGGCAGAGCAGACTTGATGGGCTGAACAGCCTACGCCTGCTCCTATGTGGTCTCTTCAAATTCTCACCTAACGTGCATCCCCAATTTTAACTCATCCACCATTATAGGTTGGATCTTTAGTTGTCTAGACTTAGCTGTGAAATTCTCTTCCCAACTTTCAACCTTGCTTTCCCCTTTAAACTTTACATCTTTGGCCAAATTACTGCACATCAGAGCCGATACCACCTTATAGGGCTCTGTGTCGTACAGAAGACCACAGAGAACATTGACTAGTACAGCAAGTTCCCATTTAACTACCAGCCCTTGGCTGAAAGGAAAGTAATGCCTTCGAAACAAGAAGTTAATGCCTCACCCCATCCCACCCCACTCCAATCTCCAGACAGGGAAAACAGCATGGCAGAAAGGCCTCACTTGTTATATACTTCAACGTTAGGCCAGTCAAGACATTGTGTTGCACCAAATTCAAGAGTATTTATCATATTGGACACCATGATATTTTCTTGAAGAACGTGGATGATTATGATTCCAAAGAAAGGAAATTTCCTGAAATATCAGTTGACCTTGATGCCAACGTGAATGTGACAGGTTCTGACGAAAGGTCATTAACCTGAAATGTTAACTCTGTTTCTCTCCTCACAGATGTGATCAGAATGGCACAGCATAGCCAACATTTTCTGTTTTTAAGTCCCCAGTAAATCATGGTTAGAAATAAATATTCCTGATGTTCTTACCATGGCAGCATAGTGAAAATTCGGAATTTAAATAAAAGCTACATTAATAGTGACTATGTTGATTGTTGGAAAAACCTATCTGGCTCACTGATATCCTTTAAGGAAGGAAATCTGCGGGACACAAGACAAACAGCAGTGTGGTTGGCTCTTATCTGCACTTCGGACAACTGGGGGTGGGCAATAAATACTGGCCTTGCTTGTGACATCCACATCTCAAAAGAATAACGATAAGACTTTTTATCAACTCCTTAAAAGAGGCAGTTTGCCCCTTACAGTACTTTGTATTTGGGGAATACACTAAATAGAATTCTATATAAATCAGAAACCGATCCACCGACCTATCTAATCTGTGCTCCACGTAGAATCCTCCTATTTCATCCGCTTTACCTCAGCCTTTCAATAAATCTTCTGTTCTCTTTGCTCTCATGTACTTGTCTAGCTAGATTCTTTAAAAGCACTCCAGGGTATTTGCCTCAACCACTCCCTCTAGTAATAAGGTTTACCTTCCAAACATTTCAAGTAAATAACACTAATTTAAAGATATATAAAATATTAAATGCTCCATGGAATTATAAAATAAAATATTTTTCATCTAATAAACAATCATATTTAATTTAACACAAGAGCAGTGCTCCTTTCCAAATACAATATAACCATAGCCAAGCTCCCGAGGTAATCGTTGTTAGTTTTATTTCCATAAAATGGATCACTGCTTACCCATATATCTTTATTACACAGTTTCAGCAGCATCAAGCTGAACAATTAAGCGTAGTTCACCTAAAATGGATAACAGACCTTCAATTTCAGTGCAATAACAGGAGGCAGCATCATCGGTAGTCGAGTGGCAATGCTGTCACCTCAAAGTCAGAATGCCAGAAGTTGTGTGGTAAGAGATTACCTCCTGTCTCCTAAGCCTGTCCACCAGCTACAAGACACAAATCAGGAGTGTCATGAAATACTCTTCATTTGCCTGAATCAGTGCAGCTTTAAAATCCTTGACAGTGTCCACGATAAAACAGTTGGTTCATTTGATTTATTATAATCACATGTACCAAGACAGTGAAAAGTATTGTTTTGCATGCTAACCACATAAATCATACCTAACATAAGTACATCAGGGTAATAGAACAGACTAGTATTACAGCAGAGAAAGATCAATTCTAATATATCAGTGGTCCATTCAGAAGTCTGACAACAGCTGTTCTTAAATCTGTTGTTTGTGTTTTCAAATTTTTGTATCTTCTGCCTGTTGGAAGAGGGTGGCAAAGTAAAACCTGAGTGGGAAGCGTCTTTGATTATGTTGGTTGCTTCCCCGAGGATGCGGGAAGTGTAGATGGAGTCAATGAAAGGAAGGATGGTTTTCGCGATGAACTGAGCTGTGTTTACAACTCTACTTTCTTGCTGTTTTGGGCACAGCAGTTGCCATACCAAGCTGAGATACATCCAAATAGGATGCTTTCTATGGTGCATCTATAAAAACTAGCAAGAGTCATTTTGGACATGCTGGATTTCCTCAGCCTTATGAGGCAGTAGAGGCATTGGTGTACTTTCAAGACTGTCACTAGACCAGGACAGATTGTTGGTGATACTTACTCCTAGGGACTTGAAGCTCTTGACCACCTCCACACCAGTACCATTGATACAGACTGTGCCATGTCCTCCACTCCGCTTCCTGAAGTCAATGGCCAGCTCGTTTTGCTGATGTTGAGGGAGAGATTGTTGTCTTTACACCATGCCACCAAGTTACCTATTTCTTTTCTGTGTTCTATCTCGTCGTTGTTTGAAATCTATTCCACTATGATAGTGTCATCAGCAAATTTGTAAATGGAATTAGAGCTGAATTTGCACCCCATCCACCGCCTTCAACTCTCACTCTCTAGACCACCAATGCAGTTTGTACAAGATGTCCTTCTGCAACTGTTCCTTTTAACATCACGTTCCAAACCAGAAATCTGTGCCAATTATAATGGGCAACAAGTACATGGAAACAGCACCGCCTACAAGTTCTCTCCCAAGCAACACACTGTTCTGACCCCTCTCAGTTGGCTGGATAGCTGGCTTGTCATGTAGAGTTGTACCAATAGTGCAGGTCCAATTTCCACGCTACAGTTACCATGTAGATCTCACCTTCGCAACTTCACTCCTCACCTGAGATATGGTGAGCCTCAACAATTAAACATAAAACAGGTACATCACAGAAACAGGTCCTTCTGCCCATCATGTCTGTGCCGACCATGGTGTCATTCTACATTAATCCCAACTGCCAGCACATGGTCCATTTCCTACTCTTTCCTGCCTGTTCATGTGTCTGTCTAAAAGCCTCCCAAATGTTGTTAACATAACCTGCTTCTCCCACCTGCCCTGGCAGCAAATTCCAGGCACCTACCACGGTCTGTGTAAAACACTTGCCTCCCACATCTCAAAGATTTTCCCATTCTCACATTAAACCTATACCTCCAGTATTTAAGGGAAGGCAACACCCTAGGAGGTATTATCGCTGGATTGTTAATCCAGAGACACTGGTAATGTTCTGGGAGCCAGTTATGAATCCCACCATGGCAGATGGGAGAATATGGATTCAGTTAAAAAATAAATCTGGAACAAAGGGTCTAACGATGACCACGAAAACCATTGCCAATTCTCAGAAAAAAAATCTGGTTCACTAATGTCCTTTAGGGAAGGAAACTGCCGTCCTTACCTGGTCTGGACTATATGTGACTCCAGACGCACAGCAATGTAGTTGACTCTTAACTGCACACTGGGATGGCCAATAAATGTTGGCCGAGACAATGATGCAAATTCATCTTGTGAATCAATTAAAAGAAAAAATTGACATTTCCACCCTGAGAAGACGACTCCAACTATCCACCTTATCCATGCCTTTCATAATTCAATGCACTTCTATCAGGGTACCCCATAGCCTCTGAAGCTATAGCGAAAACAATCCAAGTTTGTCCAACCTTCCCTTACAGTTAGTACACTCCAATACAGGCAACAACCTGGTAAATCTCTTTTGCACCCTCTCCAGAACCTCCACATTCTTCTTATAGCATGGCAACCAGAACTGCCCACAATATTCCTAACATGGTCTGACTAAAGTTTTATTCAGCTGCAACATGACTTGCCAATTTTTATACTCAATGCCCTGAATGATGGAGGCAAGCATACTGCATGCCTTCTGTACCACCTTATCCACTAGTGTTGCTACTTTCAGGGAACTATGGACTTGTGCTCAAAGATCCCTCTGTACATCAATGGTCCTAAAGGTCCTGCCATTTACTGGATACTGTCCTCTTGCATTTGACCTCCTAAAATGCATCACCTCACACCTGTATTAGATTAAACTCTCTATCTGCCATTTTTCTGCACAAATTTCCAACTGATCTACACTCTGAATGGAATGAATGAATTAGGTTTATTGTCACTGCTGTAGCCTCTCCTGTGGAGAGACAGCAGAGTTAATATTTTGCGTCCAGTGACCCTTCTACAGAACTCATTCCATAATAACCAACACCAACTCTACCTAACAAGTCCAGCATACATCCTGCTCCCAAGAATTTTCTTCAATAAGTTTCTTACCATCGATATAAAGCTCACTGGCCTACAGAATTTGCTGTATTATGCCTGATGTTCTTCTTAAACACTTCTTGAACAGCAGTGGTTGATTTCCAGCTTTCTGGCACCTTGCCTATGGCTAAACAGACAAACATTTCTCAAAGTCCCAGCAATCTCCTCCCTCCTCAGTATCCTGGGATAAATCCCAACAGACCCTGGGGACATATCGACCTTCAGACAACCAACACCATCCCCCTGCTCAACAGCGATATGCCCTAGATATCAACATATCCCTCCCTGATCTTACCATCATTCATGCCCTCCTCCTTGGTGAATGCTGATGTGAAGTACCCATTAATGACCTCACTCACTTCCTCTGGCTTCATGCGTAATTCCCTTTGTCAGAGAGTGCCGTACCCTTTCCCGAGCTAACCTCTGCTTCAAATATACATACTCAATGTCCTGGGATTCTCCTTGCCTACTTACCAAGGGCAGTTTGTGGCCTCTTTAGCCCTCCTAATTCCTTATTTAAGTTATTTTCTGCTCCCTTTATGTTCCTCAACAGGCTTGTCTGATTTCAGTTTCCTAAACCCTACATATATGCTTCCTTTCCCTTTTTGATTAAACTTTCAATATCTCTTGTCATCAGGAGTTGCAGGGGTTTCTCAATATATTTTCCTCAGCCCAACCACCTTTGGACACTTCAAATCTTGCCTTTGGTGCAGTGCCACCATGAAGGGTTGACCATAATTATTTCTCCAATTCTTACTCTTGAGCAAAATAAACAAAAAGATAGGTGGGCACGTTTGGTCATTGAGTAGTGCATTCCCATGGTTAGAAAGGGCCTGAGTTCAACTTAAACTCTGGATTTAAGTGTCGGATTTGACCTGCATTCACAGTGAATTTCTCATTGGCCAAGGCCACACAATTCAGAACACACAACATGAGCAGTCTCTCAGTATGTATGTTTCACACATCAGAGTTTCTCACCCTCAAAGCAACAGTCCAAAGACATTGCGGTCTTCTGTTCAGGTAGCACGGTGGTTCAGTGGTTAGTATGCTGCCTCACAGCACCAGGGACCCAGGTTTGATTCCACCCTCAGCTGACTACATGGAGTTTGCAAATTCTCTTCGGGTTTCCTCCGGGTGCTCCGGTTTCCTCCCACAATCCAAAGATGTGCAGGTTAGGTACATTAGTCAGAGTAAATGTAGTGTAATAGGGTAAGGGAATGGGTCTGGGCAGGTTACTCTTCGGAGGATCAGTATGGACTTGTTGGGCCAAATGGCCTGTTTCCACACTGTAGGGATTCTATGATCTGTGAGTAATTTCCTTCCCAGTGGGGAATTGACATGGATGCTGTAGCACATAGCAGTCCCATACAATTGTAGATTAAATTGGCTCACAAACTCCCAGGCAGGCAGTCTGCAATTTCTGCAGCCTTGGGATGACCATGTTCTATGTCGAGAGTTTGCAAGCCCCTTTTCATTATTTGAGGGGTTGCTGCTCTGCTTTTGGTTGCACTTCAGCCCCATATTCCTGACCTTTGGCTATCTGCACCTGGGGGAAACAGACAGATCAGAGGATGCCCTCATTAGTCTGCTTTTGGGCCTAGCCAAAATGTCCATAAACAATTTCAAACAATGGACACTGAGGGTGATCTACCAACCAGATTTTCTGTCCCTTTGCTATGATTGCACTCACGCTGATACCCTTGGAGAGGGAGCCCCTGTCCATGTGAGGCCATCTGTGAATGATGGATGCAGCTGTGCTGAAACACTTTATTAAAATGAAATTTCAGTTACAAAGCTTCTGTTGGAATTTTGCTTTAGTTCACTTTAGTTACAGCCCCCTTCACAAGTTTATGCTTTACTCCATTTATTCGGTTATTGCTGATTCACAAAGTAAAATAAAAGGCAAATCTGGAATCAAATGCAGGGAGAAATGGAAAAACCTATTTAAGACAGGGCATTATACTGATGGCAGAGCAGGTTAAAGGGTTATATGGTGTACCTCTGCTCCTAGCATGCTCTTATCACCAGGTGCCCCACCATGAACCTCTTGGGTATCACCATAGACCAGAAGTCCCCTGCACCAATCTCAAAAGTCTTTATCAATACAGCAGGCTTGGTGTTTTACAGCAGGTGGCTTGAGATCTAACGGCATAAAGCTTCTTCACTTACAAAGCTTACAATGAGCTATTTTTCAATTGATTGGATAAATACAGTCACCATAACACACCAGCACAATGTGTCACACAACATGCTTCCTTTACTCTATTTGAACCACCTACCTAGGATTTTATTGTATTTACAATATATACTATGACAACTTCAGAGTTGGATATAGAGGAGGCAGACAGCTATAATATTGTATTTGGTTATAAATACAATCTTTAATGAGAGATTGGCATTTAGAGTCATAGAGATGTACAGCACGGAAACAGACCCCTCGGTCCAACCTGTCCATACCGACCAGATATCCCAACCCAATCTAGTCCCACCTGCCAGCACCCGGCCCATATTCCTCCCAACCCTTCCTATTCATATACCCATCCAAATGCCTCTTAAATGTTACAATTGTATTTGGTTTCCTAATTCACAAACTAGCTTAGAATGAATAACTCCCAATACCCCATGAATCAATAAGTTATGAAACTATGAATTATGTTTTAAATTGCTAACATTTTCTGTTTGGTTACGTTCATTGTGAGCTGAGAGTTCTTAGCAGCTCTCAGGATATCAGCGAAGCCACGATTACAAATACAAAACAGGATAAAGAAGAAAAAAAGTGTCATTTCTTAGAACTCTACTTCACATATTGAACATATGAAGAATATTAAAATAAAGCTCAAACGCAACCTTTCATAGGGCTTAAAAATGTTTTTTGACATCCAAAATATAGACAGAATCCAACACATATCAGCAACAGATACAAAATGGCAATGTGCCAAAACCTGTTTGCAAATGTGAAGTATTTCTTTTATCTGACTGACCTTTTTGAAACCCTTTCCAATAATCCTGACATCCATCAAAAGCTCCCTGCAGGCAGCATCTTATCTGTGTTCCAAACCAACTAACTTTTTATCAACATTCCTTCCACATCCTGTTTCAACTTTCACAGCAACTCTGAAGTACTTAAGTTGTACTTTTACATTCTTACCCCTGAGAATTCAGCATCGCAGAGTATTATTTTAAGTGATACAAGTTATTAATTTTGGAAAATACTCTACACTCCATACCAGATACTAACCACCATCCAGTTTTTGTTTCCCATTCATTCTTTGCAAAGGACAACAATGGGGGTAAGTTGTCTATCATTGCTGTCTGTGAAACAAAGGTGCACTCAAAAGAGTATAAGAAAATTTTGATGGAATGGTCAAGTATATCCAAAGTCTTGATGGCATGTGAATTGAAACTCGGAGGTGATGATATTCACATGCACCTACTGTCCACCTCCTTCCCAATAATGCAGACTGAGAGTTTGGATATGCTACCAAGGAAGCCATGGCAAGTTACGACGGTATATTTAAATTGAATAAACTGCGAGGTACATAGACAAGGAAGGAATTGCACGACGAGAATAGGGAAGCAAAGATCAAGCAGATCACCTTGTTCTGGATAACGTTGAGCTTATGCATCATTGCAGCTACGTTTATCAGAACAATTGGAAAAACAGTTTCACGCTTATGGCTTTTAAATGTTGAATGCAGACAGGTCATTACAGAATTATTATAATGCAAGTGTAGCTATTTGGCCGACTGTGCCTACATTGGCACTTCACATAATTTCTATCCAAAAAAAGTCAAATGCCATCTTGATTGTCACCACTAAACTTGCCTCAACGCATGAGCACTTGTCACAGAATACAGCAAGTTTGCTGTAATCATAAAATCATTTGAGGTTGGTCCAGGGATTTGTGGTCTATACTGACACCCAAGAGGTTGGTAGGGAGAACATCGGAGCAGAAGTAATACATATGATCCCTCAAAAATGTCCAGATTACAGAGGAGGAAGTGTTGGATGTCTTGAAACGGTAAAAAGTGGATAAATCCCCAGGACTTGATCAGGTGTACCCAAGAACTCCGTGGGAAGCTAGAGAAGTGATTGCTGGGCCTCTTGCTGAGATATTTGTATCATCGATAGTCACAGGTGAGATGCCAGAAGACTGGAGGTTGGCAAATGTGGTGCCACTGTTTAAGAAGGGGAGTAAAGACAAGTCAGGGAACTATAGACCGGTGAGCCTGACCTCCGTGGTGGGCATGTTGCTGGAGGGAATCCTGAGGGACAGAATGTACATGTATTTGGAAAGGCAAGGACTGATTCAGGATAGTCAACATGGCGTTGTGTGTGGGAAATCATGTCTCACAAACTTGATTGAGTTTTTTTGAAGAAGTAACAAAGACGATTGATGAGGGCAGAGCAGTAGATGTGATCTATATGGACTTCAGTAAGGCGTTCGACAAGGTTCCCCATGGGAGACTGATTAGCAAGGTTAGATCTCATGGAATACAGGGAGAACTAGCCATTTGGATACAGAACTGGCTCAAAAGGTAGAAGACAGAGGGTGGTGGTGGAGGGTTGTTTTTCAGATTGGAGGCCTGTGACCAGTGGAGTGCCACAAGGATCGGTGCTGGGTCCTCTACTTTTTGTAATTTACATAAATGATTTGGATGCGAGCATAAGAGGTACAGTTAATAAGTTTGCAGATGGCACCAAAATTGGAGGTGTAGTGGACAGCGAAGAGGTTTACCTCAGATTACAACAGGATTTGGACCAGATAGGCCAATGAGCTGAGAAGTGGCAGATGGAGTTTAATTCAGGTAAATGCGAGGTGCTGCATTTTGGGAAAGCAAATCTTAGCAGGACTTATACACTTAATGGTAACATCCTAGGGAGTGTTGCTGAACAAAGAGACTTTGGAATGCAGGTTCATAGCTCCTTGAAAGTGGAGTCGCAGGTAGATAGGATAGTGAAAGCGGCGTTTGGTATGCTTTCTTTATTGATCAGAGTACTGAGTACAGGAGTTGGGAGGTCATGTTGCGGCTGTACAGGACATTGGTTAGGCCACTGTTGGAATACTGCGTGCAATTCTGGTCTCCTTCCTATCGGAAAGATGCTGTAAAACTTGAAAGCGTTCAGAAAAGATTTACAAGGATGTTGCCAGGATTGGAGGATTTGAGCTATAGGGAGAGGCTGAACAGGCTGGGGCTGTTATCCTTGGAGCGTGGGAGGCTGAGGGGTGACCTTAAACAGGTTTACAAAATTATGAGGGGCATGGATAGGATAAATAGACAAAGTCTTTTCCCTGGGATGGGGGAGTCCACAACTGGAGGGCATAGGTTTAGGGTGAGAGGAGAAAGATATAAAACTGACCTAAGGGGCAACTTTTTCACGCAGAGGGTTGTACGTACATGGAATGAGCTGCGAAAGGATGTGGTGGAGGCTGGTACAATTGCAACATTTAAGAGGCATCTGGATGATTATATGAATAGGAAGGGTTTGGAGGGATATGGCCCTGGTGCTGACAGGTGGGACTAGATTGGGTTGGGATATCTGGTCGGCATGGACAGGTTGGACCGAAGGGTCTGTTTCCATGCTGTACATCTCTATGATTCTACGACTCTAACCTGCTTTATCAACAGTACAATGCTCTGCCTCAAATCTATTTTTGTTGGCTCATCACATTGTTAGATTCCAAATGACGGACAGTGTATGTCAACCTTAAGTATATTTAAAGCCTTTTAAGGGAGGCAATTACTAAGATTCACAACCCAATGTGAGAAGAAATCTTTCCCATCCCAGTTCAAAATGATCACTCTCTTATCTGGAGACTAATTTTACAATCTATATCGAGACCCATAATGCAAGACGTAGGAATAACTTGACAAAAAGTTAACGTTTTCAATTTTTTATTGTAGCAAATGACTAAAAGCACTAAAGACTAAACACTTTTTTTTAAAAGGGAACTTCAAAGTAGAGAGACAAAAAAAATCCCTTTTCTATTTATCACATATTTCATTCTCCAGAGATTTGCAGTTCTTATAGCAAACAGTCCACAGTTCTTCCCAATTTTACATGTGTTCCTGCTTTATCAAGTAATTTTGACTGACTGTTTCCAGATGCTTTCCTCAGTTTTTGGAGTTTCTTAAATTCACCACCAGAATTGAAGCCTATTTTGAGGATTCTTCTTCTAGTCAAGCTAGAGGAATCTCCCAGAATCAAACAAGTGTGCAGATGTAACTAGAGACAGAGACAATCTCCTCTGATATCTGGCTGAGGCAGCTTGCAAAGTCTTCTCTTTTTCTCCTTACTGACCACGTAGAACCACTGCTGTTTGATATTTCAGCCTGTAACCCAACTTCAAAAATGTTTTCCTCTTTCATCTTCCCTTTGGCAATATGAAATACTTTGTATCTAGCAAGAAATGTTCTTTAGCTCTCCTTGATCTCACGCTCTACACAGCTGAATTTTTCATTTTGGAGGTAAGCAGACTATAACCTGCGACATGTTTCTGGAACGTTGAGAGACATGATAACAGCTACTTTATAGTTTAGAACTCAAGTACTGCTGAAAACATGAGCTACACTGTTGAAGTTTTACTCATCAGGACAGATGAAAGAATATCAGTCTTCAAAGGGAACAATAACTGCACGAGGAGCAATACTGATTTGTTGGGAAGAGAACTCTAATTGGTCAAGACATTGTCATGGATAGAGTCAGTAATTATATGGATAAAGGTAGATTAGAGTCAGCATGAATTTCTAAACAGGCACTAGCAATTAAACAATTTGGAGTTTTTTTTGATGAGGTTACAGGCTCAATTAACTTCCAGAAGAATTGATACAATTCAAGGCAAGGTGAGGCAAGTTATCAGGTTTAGAATAAAAAGGACTTTGGCAATATGAAGCAAAATTGGCTCAGTGATAGGGAACAGCATAGTGGTCAATGGATACTTGTTGGGTTACAGAAAGGCTAAGAGGAGACCTGATAGAGGCTTTCAAAATTATGAGGGAGCTCAATATAACAGATAGTGAGAAACTATTCCTGATTGTAAAATAATCAAAAAACCAGAGGGCACAGATTTAAAGTCACTTTCAAAAGAAGCAGAAGGGGATGAAAACCCTTTTTGTCACAGGAGTAGCTGGGGTCTGGAATGTACATTCAACTGAGGCACTCAAGAGAACACTGGACGAATATGTGAACAGAAATAAAATGCAGAGGTCTGGGAAAATGCAGAAGGTTGGCAGTGGTAATAATGTTCAAATTAAGGGCACAGCAGAGACAAAGAACTAACTATCCTCTTTTGCTGTAACATTGCTATAATCTTGAGAATGTACTAGAATTAGCTTTCATTTCATTGGAAAGACACGTGCCCAGACAAATTCCTTTATCCTGCAGAGGAGTGGATCTGTGTATGAATACATACGCACCTTCTAGCAAGGCTAAGAGAAAGCCACATTACAAGCCCAACGAAACCCTAAATCGCTGTTAGTGGAATTATTAGCACACTTGGAATAGGTGAACAAGTGCCGTTTAATTTAATCTAAAGTTGGATATTATATCCTGAATTTGCATGCACGGTCTTTATGAAGACATGCAGTACTCTGTTGGTTGTGAAGGTTATACTGTTTGATATGATCAGCCAGTCATTGAGATAAATAGCCCAAGTACCTGGCATCACACCAGCACCAAAATTCATTGCTCATTTATGCAGAACATCTTTTTTTGCCTTGACAGCTGCATTCTGTCATGATAACATGTGACAACACAATATAGTAGGAATGTGAAGTGGTTAGCTTCCCCTATAGATCAAACCCTTAGGAGATCTCATCCTTTGAGGCAAATTTGAGGTAGACTGGGCACTTTTCATCACCAAAATAATAAGCCTTAAGCTCATGCATGAGGATGCACTATATCTGATCAGTACAGCCATTATCCAGTAGGGTGGCTTTGACGTGTCCTATTTTGAACTGTAGCTTGTACCATGAGCGAATGGCTAGAGTCTTGTTCACAAGATTCTTAGAGTCTTACAGGATTTTGACCCAGTGATGAAGAAGGAGCGCCAATAAATGCCTAACTTGACTATACAATTATAGGCTACAGAAAATATATTCACATTTCCAATGACATTTAAAATCATGCTTGGTTTAGATAACGTAAAAGAAGAGAAACTGATTTATGTTCCCAATGGCTGAAGGGTCAGAATGCGCCCAGACTGATGGTGATTAGCAGAAGGAAAAACATCTATTTTCAGTAGCAAGTAGTTCGGATTTAAAATTCACGGTCTGATTAGATGATGGAAACAGATTCAAAAGTAATTGGATTAACACTCGAAGATAAAATCGTAGCAATCTGAAGGAAGCAGATGAGAGTGAGTGACTGGAATGAAGAGCTGACGCAGCAACTAACTAGACTGAAGAGCTGACACAGACCTAATGGGCTGCGTGCTCTTGTTATTTGTTATACCATTCTACACCAAGCAGAAAGAGACCCATTCATTGTCTTAGGACAGAAGGTACATTCTTCTAGCTGAATACTCCATACAACTGTCAATACATAATCATGTAGTTAGCAAAGACTAACCCCAAAAACTTCAGCCAAACTTTCAGTCTGCTCCTTTCCAACTACCTGTCTATTTATTAGAGGTGTTTAACTTTTAATGCAGAAGAAAATCCATTAAGATTAAGAATCACTTATTTTCCACACTTAAGTGTAGTTTTAGACCAAATCTTCCAGAATAAAATTTCTCAGGTGCCATTTCAGAACACAGTGACAACAGAGCAGCATCAGAATACATGCTGATGGTTTCTGCCACACTGCTTACACCATGGGTCATTTCGAAGCACAGAGATTGAGCATGGGCTCAGTAAAATTACCTTATCCTTTCACTAAATTATTATAGTTTCTGAAATGAAAGTATAAATTTGGATTGCTTTAATCCTCCCTTTTGCCTGGACTGTTCATAGTTCCAGCTCCAATTGTTCTTTCAGGGTTATTAATGATTGCAAAAATAAAATGAAAATTTGCTGGCCTAAATTAGCTCTGATTCAGTTCTACATAAGGTTGATATGTGCAAGAGCTTCTAAATTGTAGTCATACCTGAAAAGCTTCATTTCCATTACAAGCAGCAAATAATGACAACCTTCTCATTTACCTCCATTGTTAAATGTGATCACACCATTGCCCAAGACAGACCACTACAATTTGGCCTGAATCAGTGATTTGTTTACATTGATTGATGGGCTCTAGCAACTAGATACAATAATATAGTTAAAGCTTGTGTGCAGACCTTTCTATTTCCCACACAGTTAAAAAAGGTCCACCAATGATCCCGTGAAAATCAAATTGTGTCCATGCTTAGGTTTCTGTGAACAATGGGAGATTGTAATGGTGAAGAATATCTTGGACAATGACAAGAGTATTCTCTCATATATCAAGAAAGATTTCTTTCAGGGCTTCAACGAACCTTCAGCAATTCATTGCAGGAACAAATGGGTTAGTAATCCTAGTGGTGAAAATCCAGCTAATGGAGGGTTCAGTTTTGCATTTTACAAGTCTGAAACTATAACTGCAGTAATTATCTTTGCTACAATACGTTACTTGCCAGGACAAAGGCAGGCAGCCTGTCTTATTCCTAAATGAAGTCTTGTCAACACAAAGACACACAAAAGGTGACAATGTCTCCAGTACATAGAGATACCACTGCCAAGTTCCCCTGCAAGCCACTCACCATCCTGACTTGAAAATTTATTGAAGTTTCTTCATGTTTGGTGGGTCACACAAATTCTCTCCCTAATGGCATTGTGGAACAAACCACCATGTGTGGACTGCAGCAGTTTGAGAAGGCAGCTCATCATCACCTTCTCAAGGGCAACCAGGAATGGAAAATAAATGCTAACTCAGCCAGCGATGCCCACATCTCACAAATGGATAAAAGAATTTTTTCAGACTCTGACTTTTAGCAATGTAGTGATGACCAAATTACTATTCTCTTTATTGTCTCTATATTAAGAAAATATTACATACTTTGGACAGAAGGCAGTTAAGAATCAACTATACTGAAGGGGAAAGGGGTCCAATCAGGAAACAGAGGGCTATTGAGGGAGACACCAACCATATTTCTTCCCGGCCAAAGCCCAAACAAGCAAAATTGTTAGTGTTTCCGCCGTGCCTCAATCCCTACCTGGGGCTGAAATTAACAAGAAGGTGGGAAGCAGCCACACAACGGTCTCAATCTGAGAGAAGGCAAGACAGGCCACTCTAGGTCTCATCCTGCACCAACCAAATTGTGCCCAGCAGATGGGCAGAGGGGAGGCATCTTTACTATTATTTCTAATTAGGACAGACATCTATCCTCGACTTGAAATTTGTGATTATATAACTTGTTCACAATTCTATAGACTTGGGTTAAAAAATAACATTTCTAAAAATGGGTTTCAACTCTAATATAACCTAGAAATGACAAAAATGAGGAAGTTACACAACATGCATTAAAATACTTTTAGAAGAATGGGAGATAATAGACTCGAGGGATCCCAATTATGCTTGTACTCTTTAAGGACAATGTACTGTAGCTAACTACAGCGAACAATCAATTAATCACTCTTCTAAAACAAGGAAGAACTTGAAAAACAACTGTGCGGCAGTAAGGTATCAGAGTCTTCCAAATGTATTTTGCCACAGCTATTAAGTATGTCATAACCAGGAAACCTTGTGTCCAATCCAGAAAGAATACATGTCCTATATATCCTAGTACATTGAAAATAAAGGAAGAAAGCATGTTGCCAGGTCCCTGTGCCCAATGACTGGATGTGTTTTGGGCACCCAAAAACATTTATCTTCAAAAATAAAATGTTAACCACTCAGAAATTACAAACTATTGACAGTCATAAACACATCAAAGAAGTGGGCTCAGTCAAGCTGCTCTTTCAGGGAGCTAGTATTGCTTAGATGGGCCAAATGGGACTCCAAGAACAGTGTGAAAATAGACGTGGAATATGACAAAGCATGAGTGCTAATTTGGGATTTTGAGACTGCTGGGAACTCATTCATAGAATCCCTACAATATGGAAACAGACCATTTGGCCTAACAAGTCCACCAACCCCCCGAAGAGTATCCCACCCAGACCCATTCTCCTACATTTACCCCTGACTAATGCACCTAACCTACACATCCCTGAACACTACGGGCAATTTAGCATGGTCAATTCACCTGACCTGCACATCTTTGGACTGTGGGAGGAAACCGGAGCACCCAGAGGAAACCCACGCAGACACGGGGAGAATGTGCAAACTCCACACAGACAGTCACTCCTGAGGCTGGAATCAAACCCGGGTTCCTGGTGCTGTGAGGCAGCAGTGTTAAGCACTGAGCCACCGTGCTGCTCTATTGCAGAGGGGAGGGGAAAGGAGGCTGTTTTTGAAAATATAAAAGCAAGCTTTTTAACAGGAAAGGAGAGGGTTTTGGCGAGACTAAATGGAGACAGGTTGACTGCTTTACAAAACATCTCCATTCAGTCTGTAAGCGTGACCCTGACCTTTCAGTCGCTTGCCATTTTAATGTACAATCTTGTTCTCTTGCTCACATTTGTGTCCTAGCCCTGCTAGTGTCCACTGAGGCCCAAAACAAGTTGCAGCAACAGCACCTCACCTTTCTGCTTAGGAACTTTACATCCTTTAAATCCAAGTTTTGTTTTTTGAAAATTATGACCAAAAGTGTTAGAAATTCGGAAAAGACGTTCAATGGGACAAAAATAAAGCCTCATTTTGTTGCATAGAGGCATGAATACTGGACATGCTATAGTACTTGAGTCTGCACTGACAACTGAAAATACAAGCAGAGCATTTCTGAAAAGGATAAAAATCTCCTTCCACATACTGTCCGTACATTTGCTCAGTCAGTAAAGAAGGTATTTGTCATTTCTAAAGCAGAAACATCCACATTCATTTTTTACGAACACATCTAAAATCTTTGTTGAGTTCAGACTAGACCAAAGAGAAAGGAGACAGTATTTTCTCTCTGTCCAATTATACAGTGATGTGGAATTGTCAGATGGAAATGCAAGTTCCTTTAAGACTCAAACACAACACCTTCAGAGTTTAAGGAGATTAGGTAATGCTCATTGGACTCTATGTAAGAATCGAGATCTTCACTGGTGGGGTGCTGTTTTCCAGATAACATCAGAGTCACACAGCACAGAAGTGGGAAAGTGAAAACTGATGTTTGTACTCAACTATGGATACAGCAATCTCAAAGTCTTTGCTGTTTTCTTCAACACATGGATATCAATGTGTGAAACAATGATGACAAATGCCCTTTGCGACACATTTTAAAAAGATGGTTCCACCCTTAAAGAGGCACATCTTATTTCAATTGGGCTACTTATATATTTGCTTTGATTGTAACAATGCATCTTGCATGTTTGCTTTCTCGGTGTTTTTGTTTTGACACCGCAAGTAGATAAAACTATGATTTGAAGTTGCTGGTGTTGGATTGAGGTATATAAAGTTAAAAATCACGCAACACCAGGTTATAGTCCAACAGGTTTAGTTGGAAGCACTAGCTTTTGGAGCGATGCTCCTTCATCAGGTGACAACCACCTGATGAAGGAGCAGCAGTCCGAAAGCTAGTGCTTTTGATTAAACCTGTTGGACTATAACCTGGCATTGTGTGATTTTTAACTTTGTATAAAACTAAGTTGAAAATGAAAGAATTAACAGCAATCTTGGTTTGTTCAAAATATTGCATCTATGTATGTCACTATGATGTTTTGCTATAAATTCTGTGTCCTATGATCCTACTTCACTAGCTACCTGATGAAGGAGCAGCTTCCAAATAAACCTGTTGGACTACAACCTGGTGTTGTGTGATTTTTTTTTACTTTGTCCCCACCCCAGTCCAACACCAACCCCCCCCAACATCATGTATAAAGCTAGTGAAAGGGTCACTCAGTAAAGGCACTTCTCTCACAATGCAGTACTAATTCAGCTAGTTTACAATAAGCAGCTCTTCCTGGAAGCTTTTCCCTTTCTGGTTGGCGTTCTTTAACCGTAAAGTTTTCTTTCTTTTCAATCAAGAGTTTGAATCTCACAGAGCAGCACCAGGCTAACTTAATGCAAAATCAGCTCTGAAAACTGATCACACTTTGATGTTTGTGACAAACTCCACCACAGCAGTTCAGACAAGTCATAACATTCTTAATAGAAGTTCATTTGGCCTTTGTACCAAAGCGAGAAGATCTGCACCCACATCCCTCCAAAAATTAATCATCCTCCCTCAGGCCATACTATCAGGTTCCACTGAAATCTGCTGACTAGTTTTTAAGAAACATTGTTTATGGTCAAACAGACTAAAGGGCAAAAATATTACATCTGCCCAACTTCAGTGTCACAACTGAAAAAAAAAGGCTTAGATGTATTAGTTCATTAATTCAACAATTCTTACCTCAATCACTCTGGAGTCAAAATCTTCATAAGTTTCTGTAAGTAAAAAAAAGAAATGGGAATTTTCACTTCAATGAGTAATTTGATCAAATTACTCAATGTTAGGTTAATTCAAATTAAAATGTCTTGACTGCTGACAGTTCACAAGAACCAGTCTCTTTGCACTATCTAAAGCTTTTAGATTACACTGCAAATGAAGAAACAAAGTTGATTATAAAATTATAATCTAAAGTCAATTTTGCATTAAACTATTGAGATGTATGAGTTAAAGTTACATTTCCTACTAATATTAGACTCTTTTTATCTAAAAATAAATCAGATAGAATACACTCTTAATCAGTCTGCAATTTAATCTTCCATTCTTATTTGCCTTCATTATCAATATACTTAAAACAATGTATTTTGTTGATTTCGGGAGTATAAAGGGTTTCTCTCCATGAGCTCCACTGAATTTTCTCATGGGACTTTATGCAGCTTACCTCATCACCTCTGTCCCTACGATACTGCTCTCGCATTACCTTGCGTTCATCCGCGGCAGAGTGATTGCCACTGCCAGGACTTTGAGTTTCCCACGGTCAGCTCCATATTTAAAGCACAGTTCAAAAGCTGCAAGCCAGGAAGAATCCTTCACAATTTCAAAGTGGAAACAGCTGCCCTCCAAATTGGCTAATAAAGGCAAGCTTACACTTTGCTTTTCTGATAGGGACCATGGTCATGCCGGACGGGGAGCATGATAACAGGATCCGTCCTCTTTTCTCAGGACTGCCAGAGGGACAAGATATTGCTAGCCTGGGCTGAAGTTGCCAACAGGATCAGAATTCTTTCCATAGTCCAGGGAAATGCTTAGCAACACTAAGATGATTTATTATCATGGACATTCTGCAAGGCTAAGTGCCACCATCTTTTGTCTATGAGCTCACATTGACATTAACTCTGCCACTGGACCACCTCCCACCAAGGTCCATGGTCAACAACTCACCCCCCACAGACAATTAACCCTTCCTGCCCTTTGCGCTTCCTACTCAATCACTCAGCACACTTCCCCATCTTTCTCCCAAATGCACCCAGCCACTCTCATCCCACTCAAAATCCTTGCCGCAGTCCAAGAGAAAGCAGAGCACAATACAGAGCAGAGACAGGTGGTGGGTGCCTGACATTTGTCTACTTACACCCAACAGAGAGAGAATCCTTGCTCAAGTTGGAGAGGTTAGAGATCCTTGATGTAGGTGATGCCAAGACAGCCATTTCCCAGCAACCAAGTAAAATCCATTGCCAAGTGTGGCACTGTTTCTCCATTGCCACCACGGTGAACATACTCTTAACATGCCCGTACCTCCAACCTATTTCACAACTCACTCCCTCTCATCTCCTACAAGAATAAACAGCATCCATCTACACATACAATTTCCAGTCTGGAGAGTGTAGTTCCTTTTTTATTGCTTAGGATGACAGCACAGGCCCCTCAGCGGAACACTAACAAAGTGGTCTCTTACACCCTCCATCAGCTTGGATACAGACATCAAATCTCACTAGAATATCCACTAAGACAGGGGAGCACATCCTCATGATCACATCACTGGCACCTCTCCACAGCTGGTCAAGGGCACAAACTTGACTGAGATTTTTGAAGAAGTAACAAAGAGGATTAATGGGGGCAGAGCAGTGGACATGATCTACATGGACTTCAGTAAGGAGTTCAACAAGGTTCCTCATGGTAGACTGGATTAGCAAGATTAGATCAAATGGAATACAGGGAGACCTAGCCACTTGGATAAGGAACTGGCTCAAAGGTAGAAGACATAGGGTGGTAGTGAAGGGCTGCCTTTCAGGCTGGAGGCCTGTGGCCAGTGGTGTGTTACAAGGATCAGTGCTGGGTCCTCTGCTTTTCATCATTTATATAAATGATTTGGATGTGAACATAGAAGGTGTAAGTTTGCAGTTGACACCAAAATTGGAGGTGTGTGGTGGACAGTAAAAAAGGTTATCTCAGAGTACAACGGGATCTTGATCTAATGTCATTTACAAAATACCTTGCAGGAACTGTAACAAACACCACATTGAACGAACAGGCAGAAAACTAGCCACCAGGATATATGAACATCAACTAGCCACAAAAATACAATGTTTCACTCTCACTAGTATCCTTACATACAGATGAGAATTCCTAGCTGCATGGCATTCCAACCAGAACTCTCTCAACAAACACATCAACTTGGACCCCATTTACCACTCTGAGAAAAAGAACAGGAAATGATGTTGCAACAGGAAATGACATCACCAACCCAAGGAAACCTAAACACACAAATTGAAAATGGGTCACTAACACCAGTGCTTCACGGGAGGCTCACTGATGTTACCCAGTAGGGTGACGAAACATCTGAAAATGAACCTTCCAGCTCAGTGAGCAAACTAACATCCAGGCTGGGGCTGCTTCCCTGGAACGTTGGAGGCTGAGAGGTGACCTTATAGAGGTATACAAAATCATGAGGGGCTTGAATAGGGTAAATAGATATTTTCCCTGGGGGGAGGGGGAAAAGAGTTCAAAATTAGATGGCATAGGTTTAGGGTGAGAAGAGAAGACTTTAAAAGGGACCTAAGGGGCAACGTTTTCACGCAAAGGGTGGTGCATGTATGGAATGAACTGCCAGAGGAAGTAGTGGAGGTTGGTACAATTTCAACATTTAAACAGCATCTGGAAGGGTATATGAATAGGAAGATTCAGATGGATATGGGCTAAGCGTTGGCAAATGGGACTAGATTAGGTAGGATATCTGGTTGGCATGGACGAGTTGGACCAAAGGATCTGTTGCCGTGCTATATATCTCTATGATTCTATGACACAGAACCCTAAATTGCTGGGCTACCATCTGCTCAGCTTCAGACCAGAAAGGACACCATGGAATTGGCTTTTAACAACATCAAAATGCATAAGGTGACATAGGAACAGGAGGCAGGTTTGCCAAGAGACAGTCAGCAAATTAGACTGAAGGTTGGAGAAGTCCACCAATACTGTGGCATTCTGGCATGTGTGTGCCTACTATCTCCATGGACAGCCAGGTCCAGTGCGCACAGCATCTGCAGGATATGCACAGTTATGTACTCCATCACAATAAACCATTGGCTGCTCAGCACCAGTGGCCGAGATACAAGAGAAATTGGGACCTTCACCTCATTCCAGGTGCCCCTGCTTCACAAGGAGGCAGAATGATGACAGTAGCCAGAAGAAGCATCAAGACATTCTAAGACTATAAGACTTTGGAATCTGTTGGCAAATTGAGGAACTTGGGTGAAACTTCTCAGCTCACCTGATTTTACTGCTGCTTAATAGCCACTCGGATTGATCTGCCATGTTCAACAACATGGTCAAGATCACTGGTGGCCAGGACGTATGGTCAATCTAGTTGGTCAAAGCAAGAGGTTCACACCCAACATTCTGTGATTACGGTGCCTTAACTTGGGTTCACATTGTTTATGTTTAGAACTCATTCAGTTTAAAAACAAAAACAAAACTTATACCATGCACTCCAGGTTTGGTAATAGCCATTTTTAATTTCCTAAACAAGGATTAGAGTAAAATACTGTAGATGCTGGAAATCTAAAATAAAATCAAAATACTGGAGAACTTCAGCATGTCAGATGGCAGAAACATGACAGAAACAAACATTTAACATTTTAAGTCCAATGTTCCAATGAAGAGTCATTTATCAGACTGTTAATACAAAATTGATGTTATGAGTGAGTTGAAGATGTGCCATGATTGATGCTTATCTGATGCCAACCTCTGGATAGAAGATGCAGGCTTTGCAGCCCCTGGACTGTGCCCAGAGTTGTTTGAAATGTAAAAAAGTGAATACCAGAAGATGTCAAAGAGTTGCAGCTGCCAGATACCCACTCAGACTTTCATGTTGGTGATTAATCACCAGAATTTCCTTGCACATTGCAATATAAGTGAGGCAAGATCAGGCAATAGGAGATGTTAGTGGATGGAAATAAACTCCTCACCTGATCACTTGCAAGATCATCTAATTGCTCAAACATTATTTGCAAAATTAGACTCTTCCTCAAAATTGAAAATCTCGTGTTTGGTCATATTTTCCCCAACTTTCTTACCATTGACCTTATCGTTCAGGGATTGAGAAATTTCATCACAATATTTGCTAATAATTTCAATATTGTGTGCAGGTTTCTTTCTTTCATGTTTTTTGGCACCTCTTAATAAATTCTTTGTGCCACTTCATTGTTTGTTTCTTTAGTCCTCTTTTAGTCAACTGGACCTCTGCCTTTCGTTACATGCTGGTGCGCCCTGTGTGCCAACCTCTTACTTCATTTCTTGACCATGGTTGTACGTTTATTTTGTACTACCCTAAATAATTCCCACTTTACCGAGGTTTTGAAAAAAAAATTTCAAGTTTGCCTCACAAATTAAAAACCTTGGCATTTGATTCATGTTGTTCCCTCGAAAAAAAAAATCATATGAATAGATTCCATGGATTCACTGTTAGACCTTTTTTTGCAGTTCATGTTACAAGTGAAATTATTTGTTCAATATCATACTAAGGATTTTCTCTTAAGTATCACAGGATAACATTACTCAATGTTGATTAATGCAAAACTATGTCAACATAATAGACAGATTGCCAGTTATCGATCAATCTCTTCTTTCGTGCATCAGTCTGTTAGTATCCCCTATCATCATGAAACCTTAATGCAATATCGATCCAGGGATGAATTATCAATATTGAATTAGTATGTACACCATTATGAAGATGATAATGCAACAAACTAGATGTACATATTGATGTGCTCTTTGCTTTCATGACTCTACAGCAATTTATTAACAATTTCTCAGAAAGGTTATACCCAGCAAAATTTTCAAAGGCACTTCGCATTTTCCCTACCATATTAGTTTTGTTTTTGCTTTGTTTTCTTCCTTTCTTGCTTCATATTTCTCCATTGTGTGGATGTCACATTTATAGCTTCCATTACAGAAAGATCAACATAAACTGAAAGTGTACTTTACGAATGTCAAACTGTGGATGCCATCTCGTTGATTAGTACATCAGTGAGAAGTCACTTTATTTTTGGGAACCAGGTCCCATAAAGCGTTAAATTATTGTGCATCCATTACTCCAATATCAGAATTAGAAACCAATTTTTGATTCAAGAACAACTAGTAGCCTATGATTTAAATTGTTACTTAATGCAAGGTATGATATGATGCAGTAAAGCTGTATGCTCAGTGAGAATGAAACAAGGATATTCAACATACACAAGCACATACTCTTAGAACAGCATGCTCTAAAGCCAACCAGAGAACAGACTACTAAACAAAATTGTTAGCAAAACTCAGCAAATCTCAGTAGATGAGAAGGCAGGATTAACACAGAGTTCGGTGACTCTTCTGAAGAAGAGTCCTTTCTCCCCACAGATGTTGAGTTTCACCAGCAATTTCTGTTTTTGTTGCAGAGCTCCAGAATCTGCATTTCTTTATTTTGCTTCAGAGAACAGACTATAAAGTCATAGTCATGACCTCCCAACTCCTGTACTCAATGCTCTGACCAATAAAGGAAAGCATATCAAACGCCTTCTTCACTATCCTATCTACCTGCGACTCCACTTTCAAGGAGCTATGAACCTGCACTCCAAGGTCTCTTTGTTCAGCAACACTCCCTAGGACCTTACCATTAAGTGTATAAGTCCTAAGAGAAAGTGAGGACTGCAGATGCTGGAGACCAGAGTTGAAAAGTGTGGTGCTGGAAAAAAGCGGGCCAGGCAGCATCAGAGGAGTAGGAGAATCGACGTTTCGGGCATAAGCCCTTCTTCAGGCTTATGCCCGAAACGTCGATTCTCCTGCTCCTCGAATGCTGCCTGGCCTGCTGCTTATTTCCAGTGTATAAGTCCTGCTAAGATTTGCTTTACTCAAGTTCTCTGTGCAACAAGATAGGGTCAATTAAGTTATTTAATAAGAAAGGCATCCCTCATAGCAGTGATCATAGTATGATTGAATTTTATATTCAGTTTGAGAAAGATAAGTGAGAGTCCAAGGCTAGTACAGCAAACTTGTTTTAACCGGCAGCCGCAATGAACCGACAAAGATCATATATCTCAAATACCATGGAGCTTACAGTATTATGCTGCCCAATTATTACAGTTCTAATTTATTTTTCTCAACTTAGATACACTTCTTGTTCAAGTGACTGACCACATGAAATATCAACACTTGATTCAACGGAGTCAATCCCTCCTCAAATACTACAATCTACCGCGATGTCTGAGTAGTTAGTTGACAGTGCAAGTGAGAAGGCTCTCTGCCGTTAAGTTTGATTTAAGGCAACTCTGCATTATTATTTAAACTGTAAATAAGGTATAAGTGATGTGCATATCCCCTGCATTACGTTTCTACATTGATTACATGGACCTCTTATCTGGAATATTTGATCAACTGGCACATTCCTGGTCCCACTGGTGACGGTTAATAGAACAGTTTGTTGTATGTTAAAAACTTACAAGAAGCAAATATGAAGACTAAAGTGCATGGGCAAATTATGATAAAGCATAAATGTCTGCTCTGCATCTCTATTTAAGGGGATATTTCAGAATACAAGGAACAGATACATTCCCAAAATGTTCACAATCAATGGTTATCCATAAAAAAATTTAACAGTATCAAAGTTAAAAGAAAAAGTAGATAATTGCAAGAAGATGTGTGGCAGGTCAGCAGATTGGTTAGAGTATAAAAATATGTACAGAACGACATAATAATCAGGAGGGTAAAGTGACTTACAAAGAAGGTTAGCTAAAAATAACTATCTATAGAAAGCCTTATTTGTGCACGCTGGCTCAGTGGTAGCACTGCTGGCTTAGCGCCAGGGGACCAGGTTTGATTTTAGCCTTGGATAATCGTCTGTGTGGGGTGTGCACATTCTTGTTGGCCTGGGTTTTTCCCAGTTAGGAGAAAGTGAGGATTGCAGATGCTGGAAAAGCACAGCAGCTCAGGCAGCATCCGAGGAGCAGGGGAAATCGACGTATTGGGCATAATCCCTTCATCAGGAATGGGGCTTCTGGGACGAGAGATAAAATGGGGGGCATTTTATCTCAGCCCCCGGGCCCACAAGCCTCATTCCTGATGAAGGGCTTATGCCCAAAACGTCGATTCTCCTGCTCCTCGGATGCTGCCCAAGATGCTGTGCTTTTTCAGCAGTACACTCAACTCTTTTCTCCAGCTACTCCACTTTCCTTCACAGTCCAAAGATGTGGGATTGGTGGTAAACACGGAGTTACGGGTAGGAGAGCAGGGCACTGGGTCTGGGTGGGACGTTCTCCAGAAGGCCGGTGACTCAACGGGCCGAATGGCCTCTTCTGCACTGTAGGGATTCTACGATTCTAATATTTGTATAAATAAAAGTTAAAGGAAATGTTGATCCTACGGAAAGGGAAACTGAGGAATTAATAATGGAAAAAAAATAAGGAAATGGCTGATCAACTGAATAGATATTTTGTAGTATTCACTTATAGGATACAATGAACATCTCAAAAATTGCAAAATTGTGAGGTGAACGCGACAGTGACAACCCTTGACATCATGGCCGCATTCGATTGAATATGGTATCAAGGAGTTCTGGCAAAATTAGAATCAATGGGTATCAGGAGACAAACTCTCTGCTGGTTGGAGTCATACCTGGCAAATAGGAAGATGGTTGTGGGTTGTTGGAGATCAGTCAGCTCAGCTTCAGGATATTTGCAGCAGGGTAGCGTCCTAGGCTCAACCACCTTCTGCTGTTTTATCAATGATGTTCCCTCAATGTGGGGCGTTTGCTGATGATTCTACAATGCTCACCACCATTCGCGACTCCTCAGATAGAAGCAATCCGTGTTCAAATGCAACAATATGTGGGCAACGTCCAGGTTTAGGCCGACAAGTGGCAAGTAATATTCACACCACACAAAAGGTCATGCAATGACCATCTCCAATAAGAGACAAACTAACTTTCACCCTTTGATATTACATGGTGTTATCATCACCGAATCCTCCACTAACAACATACTTGGGATTCTCATTGACTAGAAACTGAACTGGACTCACCACGTAAACATTGGCTACAAGATCCAGTCACACGCTAACATACTGCAGCGAGTAACACCTCCTGTCTCCTCAAGGTCTGTTCATCTCCCCAAGGCACAAATCAGGAGTGTGATGGAATACTCCCCTCTTGCCTGGATGACTGCAGCTCCAATAAAACTCCAGAAGCTTGACACCATCCAAGGCAAAGCAGCTCACCTGATTGGCACCAGACTGACAACTATATCCTCTCACTATAACAGTACTGCATACTACCTACAAGACCCACTGCAGAAATCTGTCAAAGATTCTTAGACTGCACCTATCAAACCACGATTACTTCCATCTAGCAAGACAAGGGCAGCAGATACATAGAAAACAACCTTCTGCAAGTTTCCCCTCCAAGCCACTCACCATCCTGACTTGGAAATATATTATTGGCCCTTCAGTGGCACTCTGTCAAATCCTCAAACTCCCTCTGTAACAACATTGTGGGTCAACATACAGCTGAATGGCAGTAGCTCACCACCACCTTCTCAAGGGCAACCAGGGATGGGCAATGAATACTGGCCAGCCAGTGACACTCTCATCTTATGAATGAATAAAAAGATTGCAAATCAGGAAATGGTTTGGACACACTCAAATATTACCAGGGGATTGGTACTGAATTGGAGCGTTAGTCTGACAATTCCCAGGTCCTGATGGAAGCAGCCACCAATAGAGGGTTCATGGACTGGCCTTAATTTTCCACAAGTGCCCAGATTCAAGGATGGGTTCAGTCGGATGGAAAAATCATGAGTTCAGCTACTTTATTCAAAAAGACATTGAACAGCAATCAGGAAACTAAATGTTGGTTAGCTTAACATCCTAGCTAAAAAAAAAGACACTTAGAAGCTGTTATTAAGGAGATTATGGCCAGGCATTTAGAGTCATTCAGCATGGAAACAGACCCTTTAGTCCAACTCGTCCACAGGGACCAAGATTCCCAAACTAAACTAGTCCCATTTGCCATCATTGGACTGTATCCCTTTAAAGCTTTCCTATTCATGTACCTCTCCATATGTTTTTTAAAATGATGTAACTGTACGTGCATCTACCACTTCCTCTGGCACTTCATTCCACATATGAACCACCCTGTGTGGAAAGGTTGCCCCTCAGGTGCCTTCTAAATCCTTCTCCTCTTACCTTTAAAATATGACCTTACCTTTGCTGCTCATGGTTTTATAGATCGCTAGAAGGTCACCTGTCAACCTCCTACATTGAAATGAAAAATGTCCCAGCCTATTCAGTCTCTCCTAACTCAAATCCTCCAATTTTGGCAATATCCTGGTAAATGTTTTCTGAACCATCTCCAATTTAACAATATCCTTCCTACCGCAGGGTGACCACCTGTAGAATTTGAACAGCAGCACTAGGAACCACAGGCTCAGGTTAACAGGTAGATCTGAAAGACAGATCCAGAGTGCTCTGTTGTAATCATTAGGTAAAGTACTACATGAAATAACTTCAACAAGACTCATTACACATCTTTGCTGAGAGCCCAATTATCCAATTGACTGTTGAAGCAGCTACCACAGGGAAAACATTGCTCATTAACAGCTCTTGCTCCATGATCTGTTCTGGCAATTGCAAAATTTTGTTTTCTTTTCAAATAAAAGTTAATTTCAAAAGCTTGCAGTTTCTGCTGATACTTTAAAAGGGCTCTGGATGATTGTATGCATATCTGTAAAAACCAATTTACAAGATGCATTGCAAAATTCGACCAAGCTCCTCAGACAGCATCTTCCAAACTCTGACCTCCCTAATTGCATTGTGGGTCTAACTACAGCACATAAACTGCAGTTAAAGATAACTCAGAATACCTTCTCAAGGGCAATCAGGGACAGCAACAAATGCCCAGCCAGCAACACACATGATGCAAGACTAAATAAAAAGAAAAATCCCAGGTTAGTTTTTAATGATCATCCTAAATTAAAAACAAACCCAGGAAATGTGAAGTGCATATTAATGATTTTACTTTAATCGTTCCTGGTACATTAGCATCACTGGAGGTGCCAGCATTTTTGCTCAGCCCAATTATTCTTGAGCAGCTGTATTGAGCTATTTTCTTGAACCCCTATTGTCTCTAACATGCAGGTAGACCCATAGGGCCATTATTGAGTTCAAGGATTGACCTCAGTGGCAATGAAGGAATGGCGATATCATCCCAAATTGAGCCTGAGATTTGAAGGAGTACAGCAGCTCACAGCCTTCCAGATGTCTGCTCCCCTTGTCCTTTAGAGTGGTAGAATGTGTGCCTGGACTTTCAAGGAAATCTTGGGTGAGTTGCTGCAGTGCGCCTTTTATATGGTGCACAAAACTGTCACTGAACACTGATGATTTTTAAGGTGATTGGTGGGATGCCAATCTGCTTTTTGCTGGAGAGAGCTTCTTTAAAAAGCTCCTGCTTCCTCCATGTAAGTGGAGAGTATTCCATCACACTCTAAACTCGTGTAGATGGTGGATGGTTTTTAGCAGTCAGGAGGAGACATGGACAGTGCAGAATTTCCAATCCATGGCCTGCTCTTTCAGCTACAGTTCTTATGTAGCTTCTCCAGTTCAGTTTCCACTTCAGATCAAAACAAATCAAATTTTCACTGGTCACTTCCCACAATATTGATAATTGCAATGCCTTTGAATGTTGAGGGGTGATGGTTAGATTCACTCTAGTCAGGGATGTTCATTGTCTGACGCTTGCAGATGTTAATTGCCACTTATCATCCCACCCGGAATGCTGCCAAGGTTTTCCCATGAGGGCAAGGTCTGCATCAGAGTGTGAGGGGCTGCAAGTATTGCTGAATATTGGACAAACAGCAAATATCCTCACATCTGACTTAATGAAGGAGGATGGTCATTGATGAATCAGCTGCAAATGGTTTGGCCTACTTTGATTAAATGTTCTGGAATAGGCTGTTATGGCACTGTGGTTATGTTCTTTGCTCTGAACCTGGAGGTCCAAGTTCAAATTGTGCTTGCTCAAAGATTTAAAAACGTGTTACAATCCTCTGAAATTTATTCCTCCTCCAACACTACCTTTCTTAGCATCCAACTACACTTTAAACATCCTGAATGGGTGTTGTTTTTGCTCATCACATTAATTGAAACATTGAAGTGGAAATTATTCTTCAAATCTGTACTAAATTTATATTAATTTCAATGCACATCTTCAGATTTTCTGGCTGAATGTAAAGCAATACTGAAATAACTACACAGAGGCTGGTATCCCATCACCAAGTCACCCTTTACTTACATGTGCACAGTACATGGGCTCTGACCGGCCAGTTTAAAATCAGTCCCGAGAATGAGGAGAGTCGCTGACTCTCCCGTTTATTTCTTTTTAGAACCTCTGACACTCCTGTTTATCTCTGTCAGCCAGAGATCCCCGATTGGCCCAGATTGACAACCTCAGTCAAGCATTTCAGCCAATGAATTCAACCTGGCCTGGTTCCAGTCATGACATTCCTCCCCCACTAAGTCTGGAGATGTAGACCTGTTCTTTCTCTTGTAGCCTCTACTAGGACATTTTCGCCTCAGGTCCAATTCCTCTGACTCGGACTCCGACACAGGCGGTGTGTACCGGACCACAGCCTGGCTTGTCTCGGGACAGTTTGTTCCTTTTCATCTGGCTAACAATACCGAAGCTGCATTCAGTCTCTGAGGTTTCCATGTTGCTAAACGGAGGGGGAGAACTCACATTTTCTGACAGCCTGTCAGTCTGTTCAGAGAGGTCCGGTATCGTTTGCTCCTGGCCAGTTTGTGTGGTAGCAGCTTTCAGGTGATTCACATTTTTGTCCAGAACTACCTCACCGACCTGAACTTCATGCTAAATTGCTCGTAGTGTTAGGTAAAGGGGTAAATGTAGGGGAATGGGTGAGGTGCGATTCGGCGGGTCAGTGTGGACTTGTTGGGCCGAAGGGCCTGTTTCCACACTGTAAGGAATCTAATCTAATCTAAAATTCACGTCATGAAATCTGACCACATGTCCACCTCGCCTCATATCCCTGCCGGGCCATTTCCTTGGTTCTTCCACCAAATCTCGTCCGCTGAAGTAAGCGGTTTCTCTCACTTAGAGAAGACATGTGGCTGGCATTGACGTTCTTGTGGCGGCTAAATTTGACCAGATGCTAAGGGTGACATAGGGCTACCTAACGAAGACAAGGCTAAGAGGGGTTTGTGGTCTGTTGCTATCACAAATTTATGTTTGTAAAAGGTATTGGTGGAACTACTTCACACCAAAGGTGAGCGCCAAATCTGAGCGTATTTGCATTTGGCATCAGCCAATATCCAAGAAGCATATGCTATTGGGCATTCCTCTCCATAGGGCCACTGGTGAACCAACACTTCACACCTGGGATCATAGTGGGCCAACACCTTAGATGACAATAACTGCTTATTCACTTCCCTAAAGGCTATTTCTTGGGTACCATTTCAAAGGCTGGCCCCTTTTCAATAGCAGTTGTAGGGATGCAAAAGGTGGAGGCCAGGTTATCTGTGAATTTCCAATATTTTGTGCCTGTCAGCCAGGTGTCCCTGTTTGGCCCAGGTTAATAATCCCAATCAAGGATCTCAGTCAATGAAATCTACCTGGTTCTTATCACTACAAACACTTACTGATACACTTGATCCGAAACAAAATACTTTATGTGCACTATTCCCTAAATTCAGTTGTTTAAAACATCCACATGATCAGTCTTTGTGCTGGATGTTCTACCCTCTTTCCAAAACAAATCAAATCAGATTTTCAGTGACAGACCCTGTTGTGCATGTGGCTATATTTCAGTGCAGAACCTCACCTTGTGAAATCTTTCCAAAGTCTGTAAAATTTCATCTTGTTGATTTAAGGAAAGAAATTGACAAAGTTAAATGAAAAAAAAAACAACCTTTTGTTAAACCTTGTTCCTCAGCATCAGCAATGTGCATTTTGGGAAATGCATTTTCTTTTCAAAGGGGTAAAAATAGATTTTAAATTATCAGTGTGTAGACTTCAATCATGATGAGGTCAGCCTTACTAGTTTTCTTTTTGCATGAATTTCCATAATTATTTGTCACTGCTTTAGACTACTAATTGCTTTTCTGTGTACCATCTCCAATGCTTTTTTGAGAGATTACAGCTGACAGTTTCCAGGTACTTTTCCAAGCCCCTCTGCAATGAAATTCAATGTAGATTTATGATAATGAACAATGATGTATAATGTTTTACGTATGTCAACACCAGCTTTTAATTTGCCATCTATATGGATCATTGTAAAAGCAATCAACATCTTTCATCAAATCTCCCGCTGAAATTATGTTCATCAGCATTAGCTTAAATTGAGGCCCACTGTTAAATTAACTTGATAATCAATAGTCATATAGATTAGATGCAATAGTGACCAACTCTGTCTGTGGCCCATCATAAACATCCCTATCCTACAAGATGTTTCTCACAAGCTATCTGAAACGCCAAATAAATGATGTGAAAGTGAATTCACCGTCTCTTAAATGCACACAAATGGTTTTGAACATTACTGCTGTACAGGTAATCCTCCAGCCTACATATGAGAAGAGTTTCTATTCTTTTACCTCCTGGCAGTGGGCTAATGGGCCTGTAGTTATTTGGGTCAGAATTATACATTTGGTTTGGTTTCAATTTATTAAATCTCACCAATAATTAACAAATCCTTCATGATGATTGTCAATGCCTTACAACATTCCTCTCCAAATCGCCTTTGCTATTCTATGTTCGTAATCTGGTTCAGGAGATTTCTCATTAAATCCCTTTAATTTGGGAATAATTCTACCACCCTAATTAAAAATGTGAATGTTTTGATCAAACGCAATTAAGTATTTTGACTATATTGCCTGATTCTAATTCAGTTCCATTCACCTTATGGAAATTTGTCTTATAAAAAAGCTGCAAGTTGGACATGTAGGATGGTTTCAGAGTGTGCTTGTTTATGAAAGGAACACAGTGTCTTACATAAAAGGCAGCACTGGGAAAATGAGAGTATATTTCACTGAAGCATTTATTTTAAAAAATGGTAGAAGTGACAATGCAATAAGACTTTCAAGGCATCTTTGTTTACCCCAAGTCATTTTCTTTTAATTTGTAAGGGCATAATTGGCTAGGCCAGCACACATCCCCAATTGGCCAAACATTTAAGATGGTTGTGGGTCTAGAGTCACATGTATTCGAGACCAGGTAAAGATTGCAGTTTCCTTCCATAAATGACATTAGTGAAGCAGATGGGTATTTCTGGCAATTGACAATGGTTTCACAATCATCATTAGACTTTTAATTCCAAAACTTTTGATTGAATTCAAATTCCACCATCAGTCAAGGTGAGATTCAAAGCTGGGGCGCCCAGAACATTACCTGGGTCTCGGGATTAATAATCCAGCGATAATTATCATTTCAGCCATTACCTTCCTTTGAATTTCAGGAATAAACAGTAATATAAGTCATTTAGGATTTGGATTGAGATGATGAGAAATGGGAAGACTTCTTTTACCCCAGAGGACTGTGGAAACTCAAACATTTGAATATATAAGATCATTAGATGTTTGCACACCACATAATTAAGGGACACAGATGCCATAGACTGGTTTGGAGGTTGGGGTGGGGTGGGGAGGAGCAGGGCGGTTGGTATTGAGGTAAAGATCGCAAATTATCGCACTGAAGGGCAGAATAGTCTCTTAATTCTTATGTTTCCCCTTGAGGGGTAATCTAGAGTGAGCGGTCATAGTTTTAGGATAAAAGAATACAGATTTAAAAAGGAAGAATTACATCTCTCAAAAGGTTGTGAATCCATGGAATTCACTGCCACACTGGTGGATGCTGGGACACTGAGCAAATTTAAAGGAGCAGAGAGACAGATTTTTAATTAGTAATGGGTTGAAGAGTTAGGCTTCATGCAGAGACTCAAACAAACAGCTCTGCCAACCATCCAACCCAAACTTTGGATCCGCTACGTGGATGACTCGTTTGCCATCACTAAACAAAACAAACTAGAGGAAACCTTCAAGACCATCAATAATACCCTTACCGGCATAAAATCCACTAAAGAGGAAGAAAACAACAAACTGCCATTCCTAGATGTTGCAGTAAAGCAAACAGCCAATGGGGAACTTCAAACCAGCGTCTACAGGAAAATAAAACATAAGGACCAAATACTGAACTACAGAAGCAATCATCCCAACACCCACAAACGGAGCTGCATTAGAACATTATTTCAATGAGCCACCACACACTGCAGCACAGAGAAACGACACAGAGCAGAGGAAAATCACCTATACAGTGTATTCAAAAAGAACGGATACCCAATGAACAGTCCACTGATTTTCAGCAACAAACCCAATAAGCAGACAAAACACGTCCAGAAACCGGAGCCACTCTCCCCGACATCAAAGACATCTTGGAAATGACTGCCAGACTACTCAGACCCCTTGGAATCATGGTAGCCCACAAACCCATCAACACACTAAAACAGCAGCTAATGAACTTGAAAGACAGGCAACAAGCAAAACTAATGTCATTTAGAAAATACTTTGCAAGAACTGTAACAAACACTACATTGGACAAACAGGCAGAAAATTAGCCACCGGGATACGTGAACACCACCTAGCCACAAAAAGACATGACCCACTCTCACTAGTATCTTTAGATTCAGATAAGGACGGACACCACTTCGACTGGAACAACATATCCATCCTAGGACTAGCCAAACAGAGACACGTGCGAGAATGCCTAGAAGCATGGCACTCCAACCGGACCTCTATCAACATACGCATTGACGTGGATCTTATTTACCACCCCCCAAGAAAAAGAACAGGAAGTGATATCACCAGCTCAAGAAAACCTCAACAACACAAATAGAAAGTGGGCCATATCACCAGTGCTTCAGATTTCCAGCATTTCGCAGTGTAGTCTTTTGTTATGTTGTAAATGGTGTCAGTGCTGACACTTTTGGAACTCCACACTTTTGGACGTTTCGGGCATAAGCCCTTCGTCAGGAATGAGGCTTGTCACCCAAGGGGGCTGAGAGATAAATGGGAGGGGGGTGTGGGGCTGGTGGGAAGGTAGCTGAGAATCCAGTAGGTAGATGAAGTTGGGGGTGAAGGTGATAGGTCAGATAGTTAGGAAGGAAGATGGATAGGTAGGACAGGTTAAGAGGGAAGTGCTGAGTTGGAAGGTTGGATCTGGGATAAGGTGGAGGGAGCAGAAATGAGGAAACTGGCAAAATCCACATTTTCCCCTGCCACTGCAGGAATTGCAAAACCTGCGTCCACACCTCCCCCTTACCTCCGTCCAAGGCCCCAAAGGCCCCATATCCTTCAGAGATTTACCTGTACTTCACACAATGTAATGTACTGTGCCCATTGCTCTCGATGTGGACTCCTCTACACTGGGGAGACAGGACGTCAACTTGCGGTACATTTCAGAGAACATCTCCGGGACAACCCCACCGTCACTTTAACTCTCCCACCTCCCCCACTCTGCCAAGGAAATGCATGTCCTAGGCCTCCTCTATCACCAAACCCTTATTACCCGATGCCTGGAGGAAGAAAGCCTTGAGACCCTCCAACCACAGAAGATCAATGTGGATTTCTCAATCCCTCTCCCCCCAACTTATCCCCGATCCAACCTCCCAATTCGGCACCGCCCTCTTGACCTGTCCATCTTCCTTCTCCCCATCCACTCCACCCTCCTCTCCAACCTATCACCTTCACCTCCAACTCCAGCTACCTATCGCATTCTCAGCTACCTTCCCCCAGCACCCCCCCCTCCCCTTCTCTCTCAGCCCCCTTGGGCTACAAGCCTCATTCCTGATGAAGGGCTCAGGCTCGAAATGTCAATTCTTCTGCTCCTCGGAAGCCGCCTGACCGGCTGTACTTTTCTAGTAACACACTCTTTGACGTCACACGCACCTGAATGATGACCTAGAGGCACATATGGTAATCAATTCTTAACTTCATGGGTGAGAAAATGAATAAATAGGAGTTTAGAAATATATGAGGAGGAGCACTTCACACTGAAATGATTGCTCATTGGTTTTACTTCTTAGCGAATCATGTTCAATTGTAAACGTGTTCAATTACGTTCAATTTATAAAAGGCAAAAAATTTGAGATTGACATGACGTAGGAGATGACTGATGCAAACTAATATCAAAAACTGAAATTAAGGGGGAAAACTAATGCTAGAACATTTTAAGCCTTCAATCAATTTAGATTCCCATGTTCTCTAATTAATAATATTCCAACATGAGACATACTGAGCCTAAGTTGTTGTAATCATGATATTGTGGTCTCAAGATTTTGAACAGAATTAAATTATTTAAATTTGCTAGGAACATCAGCAAAGTAAATGTAACACCAACTTTACTCTTGTCACACTGAACAGGGTGCCCTTCCAACTGAAATGCTGACTACACAAGAAAATTAGAACATGCACACATTTATAAAGCATCTTTTACATAGTGAATGAAAAAGTCATCTTAAAAGGAGTGTGTGTCAGAAAATATAACAAGCAAAACAAAAGGGAGAAATAAGGACAAAATGTTTTTTGGAATAACTGCTCCTTTATTGAGGTATTTTAGGTTTTGGAGCTAATTTCCTTAAATCCCAGAAGCAGCAATTACTGGATCCAGGGAGATAGATCAATCTGAGACAGGTACAGTTGAGAACAGAAGTGAGTCAAACAGTCAGGGCAGGCAGGGACAAGGTAGGACTAATAAATTAAACTGCATTTATTTCAATGCAAGGGGCCTAACTGAACTCAGGGCATGGTTAGGAACATGGGACTGGGATATCATACCATTTACAGAAACATGACTCAGGGATGGGCAGAACAGGCAGCTTAACGTTCCAGGATACAAATGCTTCAGGAAGGATAGAAAGGGAGGCAAGAGATGAGGGGGAGTGGTGTTTTTTTTATAAGGGATAGCATTACAGCTGTGCTGAGGGAGGATATTCATGGAAATACATCCAGGGAAGTTATTTGGGTGGAACTGAGAAATAAGAAAGGAATGGTTACCTTATGGGGATTGTATTATAGACCCCCCCCCCCCAATAGTCAGAGGGAAACTGAGAAACAAACTTGTAAGGAGATCTCAGCTATCTGTAAGAATAATAGGGTAGTTATGGTAAGGGATTTTAACTTTCCGAACTTCGACTGGGACCGCCATAGTGTTAAGGGTTTAGACGAAGAGGAATTTGTAAAGTCTGTACAAGAAAATTTTCTGATTCAGTATGTGGATGTACCTACTAGAGAAGGTGCAAAGCTTGACCTACTCTTGGGAAATAAGGCAGGGCAGGTGACTGAGGTGTCAGTGGGGGAGCACTTTGGGGCCAGCGACCATAATTCTATTAGATTTAAAATAGTGATGGAAAAGGATAGACCAGATCTAAACGTTGAAGCTCTAAATTGGAGAAAGGCCAATTTTGATGATATTAGATTAGATTAGATTCCCTACAGTGTGGAAGCAGGCCCTTCGGCCCAACAAGTCCACACCGACCCGCCGAAGAGCAACCCACACAGACCCATTCCCCTACATTCACCCCTGACTAATGCACCTAACACTACAGGCAATTTAGCACGGCCAATTCACCTAACCTGCACATCTTTGGGTTGTGGGACGAAACAGGAGCACCTGGAGGAAACCCACGTAGACACAGGGAGAATGTGCAAACTCCACACAGACAGTTGGCAGACGCGGGAATTGAACCCGGGTCCCTGATGCTGTGAGGCAGCAGTGCCAACCACTCAGCCACCGTGCCGCCCCTAGGCAAGAACTTTCAAAAGCTGATTGGGGGCAGATGTTCTCAGGTAAAAGGACGGCTGGAAATGAGAGGCCTTCAGAAATGAGATAACCAGAGTCCAGATAAAGTATATTCCTGTTAGGGTGAAAGGAAAGGCTGGTAGGTATAGAGAATGCTGGATGACTAAAGAAATTGAGGGTTTGGTTAAAAAGAAGGAAGCATATTGTCAGGTATAGACAGGATAGATCAAGTGAATCCTTAGAAGAGTATAAAGGAAGTAGGAGTATACTTAAGAAGGAAATCAGGAGGGCAAAAAGGGACATGAGTTAGCTTTGGCAAACAGAATTAAGGAGAATCCAAAGGGGTTTTACAAATACATTAAGGACAAAAGGGTAAGTAGAGAGAGAATAGGGCCACTCAAAGATCAGCAAGGCAGCCTTTGCGTGGAACCACAGAAAATGGGGGAGATACTAAAAGAGTATGTTGCATCAGTATTTGCTGTGGAAAAAGATATGGAAGATATAGACTGTAGGGAATTAGATGGTGACATCTTGCAAAATGTCCATATTACAGAGGAGGAAGTGCTGGATGTCTTGAAACGCATAAAGGTGAATTAATCCCCAGGACCTGATCAGGTGTACCCTAGAATTCTGTGGGAAGCTAGAGAAGTGATTGCTGGGCCTCTTGCTGAGATATTTGTTTCATCGATAGTCACAGGTGAGGTGCCAGAAGACTGGAGGTTGGCTAATGTGGCGCCACTCTTTAAGAAGGCTAGTAAGACAAACCAAGGAACTATAGACCAGTGAGCCTGACGTCAGTGGTGGGCAAGTTGTTGGAGGGAATCCTGAGGGACAGGACGTACATGTATTTGGAAAGGTAAGGAGTGATGAGAGATAGTCAACATGGCTTTGTGCATGGGAAATCATGTCTCACAAACTTGATTGAGTTTTTTGAAGAAGTAACAAAGAGGATGGATGAGGGCAGAGCAGAAGATGTGATCTATATGGACTTCAGTAAGGTGTTCGACAAGGTTCCCCATGGGAGACTGGTTAGCAGGGTTGGATCTCACGGAATAAAGAGAGAACTAGCCATTTGGATACAGAACTGACTCAAAAGGTAGAAGACAGAGGGTGGTGGTGGAGGGTTGTTTTTCAGATTGGAGGCCTGTGACCAATGGAGTGCCACAAGGATTGGTGCTGGGCGCTCTACTTTTTGTCATTTACATAAATGATTTGGATGCGAGCATAAGAGGTACAGTTAGTAAGTTTGCAGATGACATCAAAATTGGAGGTGTAGTGGACAGCGAAGAAGGTTGCCTCAAATTACAACAGGATCTTGATCAGATGGGCCAATGGGCTGAGAAGTGGCAGATGGAGTTTAATTCAGATAAATGCGAGGTGCTGCATTTTGGGAAAGCAAACCTTAGCAGGACTTATACACTTAATGATAAGGTCCTAGGGAGTGTTGCTGAACAAAGAGACCTTGGAGTGCATGTTCATAGCTCCTTGAAAGTGGAGTCGCAGGTAGATAGGATAGTGAAGAGGGTGTTTGGTATGCTTTCTTTTATTGGTCAGAGTATGGAGTAAGGAGTTGGGAGGTCATGTTGCAGCTGTACAGGACATCGGTCAGGCCAATGTTGGAATATTGCGTGCAATTCTGGTCTCCTTCCTATCAGAAAGATGTTGTGAAGCTTGAAAGGGTTCAGAAAAGATTTACAAGGATGTTGCCAGGGTTGGAGGATTTGAGCTAGGAGAGGCTGAACAGGCTGGGGCTGTTATCCCTGGAGTGTCGGAGGCTGAGGGGTGACCTTATAGAGGTTTACAAAATTATGAGGGGCATGGATAGGATAAATAGACAAAGTCTTTTCCCTGGGGTTGGGGAGTCCAGAACTAGTGGGCATAGGCTTAGGGTGAGAGGGGAAAGATATAAAAGAGACCCAAGGGGCAACATTTTCACGCAGAGGGTGGTACGTGTACGGAATGAGCTGCCAGAGGATGTGGTGGAGACTGGTACAATTGCAACAGTTAAGAGGCATTTGGATGGGTATATGAATAGGAAGGGTTTGGAGGGATATGGGCCAGGTACTGGCAGGTGGGACTAGATTGGGTTGGGATATCTGGTCGGCATGGACAGGTTGGACCGAAGGGTCTGTTTCCGTGCTGTACATCTTTATGACTTTAAATGCTGAATAGCATTAAGTCTTGGTGCTTATTTGGAGATCTGGTGCAGACACGATGGGTTAAAATACCTCCTTCAGAATTGCAACACTTCTGAAGATTAGAAGAATGGGCAAAGAACTGACCAGTACAATTTGAAGACCCGATCAGAAACCGGGGGTATCAAACTTATTGTACTCACTAGAATCTCTGCCTTAACAACCACAGAAAATGGGAGAAGGAATAGGCCATTAGCCTCTTCAAGCCTGCTCCACATTTCAGCATAATCATGGCTGATCATCCAAATCAGTAACCTGTTCCCACTTTCACCTTAAACTTTTGATCCCTTTAGCCCAAAGAAATATATCTAACACCTTCTTCAAAGCCTTTAAATACTTTGGCTTCAACCACTTTGTGTGGAGAATGCCTCAAACTCATCACTCTGTGTGAAGAAATTTCTCTTCATCTCAGTCCTAAATAGCCTACCCCATATCATTTGACTGTGTCCCCTGGTTCTGCACTCCCTAGTCATTGGGAAGATCCTTCCTACATCACTCTGTTAAGTCCTGTTATAACTTGATAGGATTCTAGGAGATCTTCCCTTATCCTTCTAAACTTCAGTGAACATAGTTCTAACCAATCCAGTCTCTATTCATATATCAGATCTGCCAACCCAGGAATCAGTCTGGTCAACCTCAGTTGCACTCCCTCCCGAGCTAGAACGCACTGCTTCAGAAAAGGAGACCAAATTGCATACAGTATTCCAGTTGTAGCCTCACCAAGGCCACACAGAATTGCACGAAGACATCCCTGCTCCTGTTCTCACGTCCTCTCACTATGAAGTCCTCTCACACTATTTGCCTTCTGCACCACCTGCTGCTTACTTCGGGCAACTAAGTGTGCAAGGATCACTGGATCTCATTGCACTTTCTCCTTTCTAAATCCATCATCATTCAAATAGTAATCTGCCTTCCTGTTTTTGCTACCCAAATGGGTATTCTCATATTTATCTACAATATATGTCATCTGCCATGCACTTGCCCACTTGACTTATCCAAATCACACTGAAGCATCTTTGTATAATCCTTGCAGCTCACCTTCCCCCCCCAAATTTTGTCTCATCTACAAATTTGGAGGGATCACATTTAGTTCCCTCATCTAAATTATTATTACATATTATGAATAACTGTGGCCAACACACTGATCCCTGTTCTAACCTTCTAGTCCCTGTCTGCCACCTGTTTATTCTTACACACAGTTTCCTGCCTGCCAACCAGTTGTTCTTCCATGTCAGTACACTATATCCAATCCCATTTGTTTTAATTTTACATGCTAATCTTTTATGTGAAACCTTATCCAAAGTCTTCTGAAAATCCAAGTAAACCACAGCTACTAATTCACCCTTATCAGCCCATTACATGACCTGACTGTATCAGTGCAGTTATTCTACAGACTAGAGGTATTAAATTCTACTTCAGCAGTCATCTAAGACACTATAACAAATGACAAATCTATTTTACAGTCTACAGAGCTTTCCTTTTTATTGAAATCATGCATTATTACCTTTTTAAAAAATGAATGCATGGGATATGGACGTCACTGGTTAGATCAGCATTTATTACCCATCTCCAAATGTCCAGAGGCAATTAAATGTCAATCAATTGCTGTGAGTCTGCAGTTATGTTAGCCAAATCAAGGTCAGGATAGCAGCAGCTTTTCCTGAAGAACATTCATGAACCAGATGGGGTTTTGCTGACAATCAACAATAGTTTGTTTCGTGGTCACCATGAGACGCCTAATTCCAAATATTTATTGAATTCAAATTTCCACCTGCCATGGTAGGATTCAAACCTGGGTCACCAAAATATTACCTGGGTCTTTGGATTAATAGTTTTAGTTATTATACCACTAGGCCATTACGCCCACCAAACTCACCCATCTTAATAACATAGTGAAAGCAAATTTCATTGTTAATTTTGAAAATAAATAACGACAAATATCTTGTTTAGCTACCAAGTTGAATATTGTCAGTGGCTGCAGTAATATGGTATTACTGTTGCAAATGATACTTGTTGGTCTTGTTACATGAGATATAGTATGGCACAAGCTAGAACAGATCTTCAAACTTTCCAACCATAGCCATGTTACTGTAGTTCTGGAGAAGTCAACTGTTAAGACTGTCTGTGTACTCCCTTTTCTGTCAGTCTCTTGCTCTTCTTCCATTAATTCTTCCAGTGGTCATTAAGCTCCAGCATTTCTGCACAGATAAAATGACTGATGAACACCATATGCTTCTTTTTGTTAATATTTAAGAGTTTTCTTGTTCTTTTGGCCTGAGACTGCACTTTGTAAAGCTCTTTTCTCCACCTAGCTTACCCTTAGAATCCTTCTTAAGCAGCCGATTTTCTTCCTTTGCTCTGTACGAATGCGCTACGATTCACTTTTCTTTTTATTTGTTAGTGGGATGAAGGCATCATTGCCAAGGCCATCATTTATTGCCCATCATCCATTACTCTAAAAAGGTGGTAATCCACTTTCTTAAACCTGTAATGATACGTTGGCTTTATGAGATGTATTTCATCCTGTGGTTTTTTGTTTTCTGAAGCAAAGTTTTGAGCCATAGTTGCAGAGTGGTCTCCTCCAAGCCAATAAAAAGTGAGGCCTTGCTTTTTAAAAAAATGTTGGAAAAAAAGTAGCATGAATGGGCAGAACCAAGGTTTTAGCTTGGCTTTCAGTGGTTGGTGGGTTTTGAAGTTGGTTGTGGAACCTGCTACATCTTTCTCTGCTACAGCTAAAATCTTGGGCTCTCTCTCCGCTGTCAGAATTGCATTCCAGACAAATCTCTTTTACTGACTTTGCCCAAGGGTGCATTCATGGGATGCTACTATATTGGAACAGTTGCTGTTTAGTAGTCAAATACTCTAACTCTACTGAAAATGTTAACAGAATAATAAAGTTATAGCAATTTTTAAAATTTGCATTTTAACTATAGGATAAGAATAAAGCCATGTAGTATAACCAATCAAATTACACAGCACCTTACACTACCTTTAAAATAAAAGTTAGCGCCTAGGCGATCTCCTTGATATGTTTGAAGAGGGCTTGGTCTGCTCCACAACCACCAATGTAATTCTTGGAGTGTGGAGGCTGTTAGAAAGGGAGTTCCAGGACTCCCTTGCAGTTGATGTGGTTCCCAAGGCACCTGCTATCTCTTGATGATTCCTGATGCAGGCTTTTGCCCAAAATGTCAATTTTCCTGCTTCTCAGATGTTGCCTGACCTTCTGTGCTTTTCCAGCACTACTCTGATCTTGACCTGCTACCCCTGTCCTTCTAGGCTGTAGAGGTTGTGGATTTCAAAAATGCTGTTAAAGGAGCCTTGGGAATTTCTGCATCTGCAGATGGAACACACTGTACATCTGTGGCGAAGGTTCGAAGTAATGCGAGGGATGCAAACCAAATGGGCTGCTTAGCCCTGGATGATGGCAAATGTCTCGTGGGTTGTTGGAACTGCATCCATCCAGGTAAGTGGAAAATATTCCACCACACTCTGAGTTGTGCCTTGGGCACTGGAAGGGCAGAACGCGAGTTGCTCTCCTGCTCTTGAAGCCACAGTTTTGATACAGCTGGTCCAGTTTTTCTTCAAATGGTAACTCCAGAATGTTGACAGCAGAGTATTCAGTGATGGTAATGCCTTTGAATGTCAAAGGACAATGGATACATTCTCTCTTGCTGCAGTTGGTCATTGCTTGTCAGTAGTGTGATGTGAATCAGGGAAGCGATGGTCTAGTGGTATTGTCTCCTGTATCCATTCCTTTAAGTACACCTTCGCTATAGAAGAAAAAAATGAACACAAGACAGAATGCAGCCTAGCTTAGAATTTATTTTGATTTAATTTGATGATTGGAAAACATTCTTACATTGGATTGCTGCTACCCAATTCCAGTAAATATTTCTGATGAATTGAAGACCTTTCCAGTCAAATTTGATGCCTTCTGCAAAACCTGTATAAGATATTGGTTAGACCTCAGCTGGAGTGTTGTTTACAGTTCTGGGAATCATATCATATAGATGATGAGCATGCACTGGTGACATCATACGGAATTGGTCTACAAGAATGGCTCTACGGATAAGGAACTTCAGTTATCAGAATAGATTGAAGCAGATGGGACTGGCTTCCTTAGAGAGAAGGCAGCTAAGAGGAGAGCTGATCAAGATCGAAGTAATGCGAGGGATGCAAACCAAATGGGCTGCTTAGCCCAAGCAAATAAGGAGAAATGGTTCCCGCTCATAAAAGGAACAAGAATAAGAGAGCATAGATTTAAAAGTAATCAGCAAAAGCAAAGCTGAAGTGAGGAAAAACATTTTCACTCAGCAAGTAATTACTGAACATCTACACTGTCTACAATATGACCTAATTTGTGTCATTAGCAAACTTGGAAGTGTGGCATCCTGCCAATTTGAGTAATCTACCCATTATCTTTATTTTGTCTCACCTGCAACTCAACCACTTTTCCAGCATTGTCAGTCGTCTGTCCTCAATTCCATGGGCTTCTACTTTTGTTAGCAATTTCTTTTAATGGACTTGATAAAATGCCTATTGGAAGTCCATATAAATAACATCATTAGACATACCCCTGTCCATTACCTTAGTCACTTTTTCCAAAATTTCAATGAGGTTTGTCAGACCTGTCACGAATCCATGATGGCTCTTCCTGATTACCTGAAAACTTTCAAATTGTTCAGTTACATCCTTATTATAGACTCTAACTATTTCCCCATCACAGACGAAAGGCTAACTAGTCTGTAATTCACAGGTTTACTTTTTTTTTAAAAAAATAAAAGAGGAAGAATAACGGGCAATTTTCCAAGCTCGAGGGATGACTCCTGTATCTAGGGAATACTGAATGGTATTCTAGGATATGGAATGCACTGCTTGGATGTGTAGTGGAAGCATTTGAGAGGGCACTGAATTATTATTTGGACAAAAAGAGTATGGGGAGAAAAAAAACTGGAGATTAGCACTAGCTAATGATACCTCATTTAACAAGCTGGTGCAGACAGGATGGGCCAAATGGCCTCCTCCAATGTCGCAACAATTCTGTGATTGTAGAATTTTTGAGAGATGCGTTATCAAAACATTTATATAGTCAGTAAAGCTAGGTAGATGTTGTTTTGCATAAAAATTGTTGCTCTTTGCCAAGGGTTTCAGAAAATAAATTGTTTCATGATCCTTTATCTCTTACAAAACCAGTGTTTGAAATCTCACTTTATTTTCTCCCTAACACTTGTCATTAGGATTGAGGACAATCCTTATGCATAAATCATTAAGCTAACTGAATTGGATTTCTTTGACAAAACAATAAAAACAGTATTAAAGAGATCTTCAAGATAACGACAGAGTTGTTGATCTTGTTGACAACAGGAATTGGTTAGTATGTGAGCTTCTAGGTCTCCTATTGCTTCCATAAGTTATTTTCTCATTTCATCCATCCCCTTGTTTTCCCACTTACTGATACGGTGCAAGGCAGCAAATTCTGTGCCAGTGTTCATGTTTACAAAAGCTCTCACACATTGTACAAAAAGTACCCCTCTACTTGATCTAATAAGGAACCACAGCACATTTCAAGCAAAGTTACAGACAGTGATACTCTTAAAAATATGAGACCCCACAATTTTAACACATTGTCCGCATTTCCACTCACTTTAGGGAGGCATGGTGGCTCAGTGATTAACACTACTGCCTCACAGTGCCAGGGACCCGGGTTCAATTCCAGCCTCGGGCAACAGTCTGTGTGGAGTTGGCACATTCTCCACATGTCTGCATGGGTTTCCTCTGGGTGCTCCGGTTTCCTCCCACAGTCCAAAGATGTGCAGGTTAGGTGAACTGGCCATGTTAAATCACCCATACTGTTCAGTAATGTGTAGGTAGGAGCATTAGTCAGGGGTAAATATAGGATGATAGGGTAGGAGAATAGTTCTGGGTGGGTTACTCTTTGGAGGGTCGCTGTGGACTTGTTGGGCCGAAGAGCCTGTTTTCACATTGTAGGAATTCTAATTGTCAAAGAGACAGCTTACATCTTAGTACACGTGTAAAGCAGAGTCAAATTTGAAGAAAGAAGAACACTGAGCTTCCTACCAAGCAACCTTTCATCTGAGTAGTGTGTGGAAGGACAAATAAAATAGCAATCTTATGTTTTATGAAAACAGAGCAGACCGTTTAGCATTAAATGGCTCGACAATTGATTGGTCTGCATAAACTATAGGAAAGTGGTTGGAAGTGATAGAGAATCTTACATTTATTCAGAAATTCCATTGCAGTGTTACCACAAACATTTCAGCGAATCAAATTGTAGGTTGCATGTCTTCAAATAAATATGGTTTAACGTGTTACTCACTGAATCAGCAATCACTTTAATATTCACATAATTACAAATGCATCATTAGGTACTGGCCCTGACTATCTATAAAATAAATAACAGTCACAAAAAAGTACCAAATCAATACAGTCAAAGTCCTTTGCACCAATACAGACTTCTATTTGGCATTTGACTGGAATTGGCTTAGCAGCAGTAGATTCTGAATCAGAGATACATAACCAATAGCTACGTTTTGGTAGCTCCTGAACGGTCAGATCGGATAAATTATTAAACCAAGGTGCTGCACCTCTGGGTTGGAAGAATGAGTTCACTTTATGAGGCAGACCATCTTGCCTTTCTTAGCAACATTTATTTTTGCTACTGTTTGACAAAGGAACATATCATCCTCTTACCTCCATTAGGACCAGGGTCAGGGGGGCCCAGACTGATACCACCCCAGGAGTTTCCGGTCCAGCCTCTTTCTCTTTTGATTTTTGTTCTCCTTCTCCTCTCCCATTCCTCTCGTTCTCTTAGGGCTTCAGCCTGCAAAACTTCCTGCTGGGATTGGTCGCGTATTCCAATTGATTGAATCATTCCACTTTTCACAACAGGAGCGTTTAAACCAGGCCAGAGGAACCCAGCTCGTCCTAAAACAAAAAAAGTTTTAAAAAGTTACTTCTATTGTGCTCAGCCAAGGTTAGAAACAGCTAGAGATTACCAGGAATTGTATGAACATAGGAACTTTCAAGATGCAAACTTTCGCATCATGCTTCCTCTGGAAATTACATTTTAAAAAAAAGTACAAAACTTTCACATTGCAAAACTACAGACTTTTCTTTTCTCACACTTGCTCTTCTTTCAGTTTCATGAATGCTCAACTAATCAGGCCTCCATTTCCTATTTCACCTTCTGTTTGTAACAGCTAATGTGTATTTTTGGATGAAATGGACTGTTTATTGAAATAAAATGAATACAAACAGATATGATTTTATCTAATGCTGGCCATTTTAAGATACATTCTATGTCCACCATCTACTAAAAACACAGGATGGGCAATGTCCTTCTAAATTTTCCTATATTTACTTGCAATTTAATAGGAATGACTTTATCACATTACTTTCAGAAACAATATGTGGTCGGCATGGACGGGTTGGACCAAAGGGTCGGTTTCCATGCTGCACATCTCTATGACTCTAATCGAGACAAAGGCTCAATGTCAGCTGCTAATGTGCCAGTATGCAATAAGGCATTGAACTACCAACAGTCCTTAAACATGGATTTGTACATGGTGCAGTTACTTACCTTCACCGATCATCTGGCCTCTATTCAAATCTTTCTTCATCTTCCTTTTAGTTCGTTTACCTCTGCCCTTTCGTGCTCCAGCACCATATTCTGCCAGTACGCCACGCCATAATTCATCTGCTGTCACTGTTGAGATAAAAAAATTCCCGTGGTGAACAAAGCCATGAATATCAATAGTTGATTGATTGCAATCAGAGGTTACCGCCATACAAATAAAATTAATTCAACAAAATCTTTGTTGAAGTCCTAATGCTTAGTTAGATGCAGACATTGATTGCAATACAGAGTATGCAAATCAGTACTCCAGTCACTTAAATAGTTCAATTTTTGCCTTGACAAGTGAAAGCATGACATACCATGTGCCTTGGAATGAATGAACTCATCAACACGTTTTACTCAACAAAGGTTCAGCCACTTTCATTGTATTGGAATCAAGGGAAATAAAGTAAATGAAGCTTTAAAACAGCATCATACAATTTTTTATTGTCAATCTTCAAAGTAGAAATATTTATCATTAAATAGTCAACATTCTATTACATAGAAAAGTTATTTTCCCAATGTGCTCTAGTCATAAAAGTAACCAACTGTACTCTCATTGGAGCAACAGGATAGGGGTTTACAAGATAATTAAAGAGCTGGATTGCTTGCCTTTCTCTACAATAAACCTTTGTCTGTTCAGATTGGATCTGCGTCTGACAAATCAAACCAATAAAACTGCATACCAGTGTATTGACGCATGGCCAAATAGGTATAACATATTGCTATAACACTAAAGGCCCTTTGAGGACCAAGCAGAACAAAAACAAACAAACATTCATCAGACTGTCCCATCTGCTCGCACCTGTTCCTGCTCACCACCTTCTTGACAGATATTTCAGCTTCTTTCAATAAGCATACAGCGAGAAGTCAAAAAGTATAAGAATCAGAGCTCCGAACTGTGTTTGTTCAAGTGCTCACTGTTAAGGGCACAGTGGGTGCGTCATTTTTGTCAATGGTGGCTACTCTGATGTGCAGTTGAATGGAGCATGCGTTGTACATGTGGTTAACAACAGTTGCTAGTGGTACAATCTGGGGGCAGGAGTGGGGCAAGGGTAAGGTTTGGTGGAGAAAAAGGCAGGTGATAGTGGCTAAGGAAAGCAGAGCTTTGACTGGAGGGATTTTGGCACTGTTGATGGTGTTGGGCGGGGTGGTGAATTTAATGTCATGTAGGGATGACAGTGGTAGGACTGGGCTGTCGTCTATCCTCATTGGATGGTTGGAGCAGTAGGATGCAAATGGCATTGTGTTGGGAGATGGTGTGAATGACAGCGAGGGATGACATGACTGTTATGGATCAGGCCAGAACCCCTCAAAACATTTCAAAGTCGCAGCCCATCCCTAACTTTTCTTGTTGTTATGACAGGTGTGTAGTGGATATTCCAGGAGTGATGCAGCTGGCCCACCCACTTAGCTTTAAACAAAACAGAATTTATTTGCAAGATTATCGAATGAAACAGAAACAAGAGAGTACAGAATAACTTAACTATTTAAAATCCCATTTGACTCTATTACATCTTAATGATGCTGTTCCACGTTCCTGCAACAATCTCCATAAACACCCATTGGCAAAGAAGGTAAAATCAAACACAGGGTCTTACAGGAGAGAGAGAGATTCAGCATGGAACATCTACTTCCATTTAGCTGTTTCTTCTTGATTGCTAGCTAACAACTGACCAGCAGCTCTGACCAGCTCGACTGCCGAAAACCCAAAACAAGTCAAAGTGGAGCTGGGAGAACTGTCTCCTCCCCTTTCATTATACAACTTTTTTTTAAAAAATGCAAAAGTTTAAAAAGTTGATAAACCCAGACATCACAACAACTCTGCCTCATACAACACTTCTGGAAAAAAAATCCAACCTTTTTAAGGATCAGCATTGGCACATGGTTTAATAGGATTTATTTAAAAAAAAATACGTCACTGAACATTACAACACGAACACGAACACTACAGGACCTGAGAAATTTCAACATGTCCTAATGATTGAATTGAGAGAGTCATAGAGATGTACAGCACAGAAACAGACTCTTCAGTCCAATTTGTCCATGCCGACCAGATATCCTAACCTAATCTAGTCCCATTTGCCAGCACTTGGCCCATATCCCTCTAAATTCTTCCTATTCATACAACTATCCAGATGCCTCTTAAATGTTGCCATTGTACCAGCCTCCACCACTTCCTCTGGCAGCTCATTCCACTCTGAGTGAAAAAGTTACCCCCCTCAGGTTCCTTTAATATCTTTCCCCTCTCACCCTAAACCTATATCCTCTAGTTCTGGACTTGCCCCACCCCAGGGAAAATACCTTGCTATTTATCCTTTCCATGCCCCTCATGATTTTATAAACCTTTATAAGGTCACCCCTCAGCCTCTGATGCTCCAGGTAAAACAGCTCCAGCCTGTTCAGCCTCTCCCTGTAGCTCAAATCCTCCAACCCTGGCAACATCCTTGTAAATCTTTTCTGAACCCTTTCAAGTTTCAAGATATCCTTCTGATAGGAGGGACACCAGAGTTACATGGAATATTCCAAAAGTGACCTAACCAGTGGGCGGCACAGTGGCTCAGTGGTTAGCAGTGCTGCCTCACAATGCCAGGCGACTGCCTGTGTGGAGTTTGTACATTCTCCCAGTGTCTGTGTGGGTTTCCTCCGGATGTTTGTTTCTTCCCACAATCCAAAGATGTGCAGGTCAGAAAAATTAGCCATGCTAAATTGTCCCATTGTGTTAGGTGCATTAGTCTGGGGTAAATATAGGGTAGGGAATAGGTCTGGGTGGGTTACTCTTCTGAGGGTCGGTGCGGACCTGTTGGGCTGAAGTGCCTGTTTCCATACTGTAGGGAATCTAATCTAATCTAATCTAATCCAATCCAATGTCTTGTACAGCCGCAAAATGACCTCCCAACTCCTATACTCAATGTTCTGATCAATAAAGGAAAGCATACCAAATGCCTTCTTCTGCGACTGTACTTTCAAAGAACTCTGAACCTGCACTCCAAGGTCACTTTGTTCAGCAACACTCCCAGGACCTTACCATTAAGTGTATAGGTCCTGCTCTGATTTGCTTTTCCAAAATGCAGCACCTTGCATTTATCTAAATTAAACTCCATCTGCCACTCCTCAGTCTATTGGCCCATCTGATTAAAGAGTTACAGATCCAAGGCCCTTGGTACACCTTGGAAGAAAAGACTTCATGACTTTTCCCAATGGACCTCTGCAACAGTTGCACCAAGCTTTCGTGTATTTCTCAGCAATCTTGTCCTAGTCCTTGCAACATACCAGTCTCTAATATACAGTAGAGGACACTATAGGAGGACTGGCCTCCTTTTATACTTGTGATTCTATATAAAGAAGAATTAGTAACGATGAACATATCCACATATTAGAATAGAAATAAGAGGGGAGTCCAAAAGGGATAAAATTTGCAGAGGTGCATACAGAAATCACTAAACGAAACACAAAGAATCGCAGACACTGCAAATCTGAAACAAAAGCAGAAATTGCTAGAGAAACTCGGTAGGTCAGACAGCATCTGTAGAGAAGAGCAGAGTAAAGATTTCTTCAGAATAGACTGTAGCTCCGGAAAAGGTGTTATATTTGCTGAAGCCAGAGTTGGGGGGTGACTCCTTATTTATATTTAAGTCTATGTAGACAGAATCTTTTATGATAGGGGAATTGCATTATAGGGAAACAGCAGGAAAGTCAACATGGGGAATATCGATCAGTCATGATTCTATTGAATAACGGAACAGACCCAAGGGGCCGAATAGCTTATACTCCTATGCATTTTCTTATAGATCTTCCAGTCAGATCCTTCCTACGTAGCCAGAAACACACTCCCTCGACACATTACCCTTAAGGCAGCTGTGGTGGTTAACAGAATATTGTTTACCTTCATGTGGATTGTGTCTTTGCTGAGATGTGGAGAGTGATGCAGAGGTTTGCACTGAGGATCACCTCAAGCAGCTTCACGATCAAGGACTCTGTGCTCAATAGGTCCTTCCAAGGTTTTAACCAAACACATCTGGTCTGGAACTTTAAAACTAAACTCCTTACACTGAAAATCTATTTCTTAATAGTTCTACGACACATTTCTGGAACAACTGCTGTATGCAACTGGTTCAGCCAAGACTTCTTCTAACTAGCCAAAGTGAAACCCAAAAGCTATTTACTAAGCCACAAGTGTTTGCCCTAATCAAAAAAAATGTAAATCTGATCTTCTAATCTGAAAGTCCAACGTGATATTGTTTAACCTGACTGCTTGGAAAGATTTGCCAATGAAAACAGAACTCTATCACATACAAAGAACTCTTAAAAACAAATAATGAGAGAGAAACCACCATTGCTACTGAAAGACTTACAAGTTAATCATTAAACCTCTTCGCTCACACAGAAACTAGTTCAAAATCGAAATGAAATGTTATTAAACCATATATAAATCACACATCTGCCAACTGTTATTTGCCCACCCCCTCAGTTGGTTGCAACATGATTAATTAAAAAGGATCCCTTGCTTATGAATGGATATCTTTTTTTCCAGATTTCGATGAATCTATACTTTAAATGAAGCCAATTTAACCAGACTTGCTTAGTAATTCATAAGATTAAGTTTAATTAAATACATAAACTAATGAGAATCGATCAGAGAAGTTGTAGCTGTTCTCCTTGAAAAGGAGGAGATCTGTAAGAGGTTTTTAAAAATCATGAGTTCCCTTTCATAAAAAGGCACAAGAATGAGAGACCATAGGTTTAAAGTAAGGTACAAAGGAATCAGTCCATGAATATTTAATAGAGATTTAAATTTATTTATTTAATATACTGTCACTTGTACCTAGATATAGTGATGAGTGGATAGTTAAATGTTATGAAAACTGCAGTGGGGTGACCAATAGCACAGTCAGTTTCACAACGTTCAGTTTTGCAGACTGGTTAAAATTCTATAATTCTGATTTTTTTCCGAATCCAGCTTCCAGAGTGAGGCAGCATCCTTTTGTTGTCCCATTTCCTTTAGTCCGATTTACAGCACTCAGAATTTTTATTTGCAGCACAGGGTGACTAGAGAGTAGCTCTTTGACTGACCTTCATAGCATGCTAATACACAAAGGCCAAGCTGGTGCACATGAGAACGTTCAGTTTCACAAGAACACTTCATTGCGGTTAAAACTGGTTTTTCAAATCCCTATCCCTTGTGCATTCTTCGAAGGGAAACATACAAGATATGCCTACAGCTTGAGACATAAATCACAGAGGGTTTTCAGCCCTTTGTTATTTCAAGTGATTTGATTTCTGAAGTTTCCTTGATCATAGTCGTAATATTCGGTAGATCTCAATCTCCAGACAATCGCTTCATTTACATCTGCGTCTACTTTGAGCTATATCATCCTTCTTTTAAAAAAGCACATTTTGGAATTACAAGTTAAATACGTCCAAAGGTCTTCATGGGACAGAACCCTAATCACAAAAATCCTACTTAAAATCAGGCGTTCCGTACGGCCAGGAAACCTGGAATATACAAACAAAAACTGAACACTGCCAGACTCGATAGAAAGTATTTTTATAGAGTAGAGGTAGCTGATAACTTAAAAACATTTTAGTACAAAAACGATCAATATCTTCACAGTTTTCTTTGTTCAGATTCATCCAGATATCAGTTTGGGTTGAAGGATTGTTAACACCTCGATATGCTACATTAGAGGATTAGCATTCGTGGGCGGCATTGTGGCACAGTGGTTAGCACTGCTGCCTCACAGACCCGGGTTCAATTCCCGCCTCAGGCGACTGACTGTGTGGAGTTTGCACGTTCTCCCCGTGTCTGCGTGGGTTTCCTCCGGGTGCTCTGGTTTCCTCCCACAGTCCAAAGATGTGCAGGGTCAGGTGAATTGGCCACACTAAATTGCCCGTAGTGTTAGGTAAGGGGTAAATGTAGGGGTATGGGTGGGTTTCGCTTCGGTGGGTCGGTGTGGACTTGTTGGGCCGAAGGGCCTGTTTCTACACTGTAATCTAATCTAATCTAATCTAAAAAAAAGCACCAAATTATGCTAGAGCATTTCTTTTCTAAATTGATGAACCCTATCAAAAAGAGAGAAAATCAGGCAGGACTTGGAATTGGAGATCTGAGTTGCAAATGCAAATCAAATGCCTCCCAGGATAATAATATAGCTTTTCCTTAAAGAGAATTAGCATTTTTCAGGCCAGAAGTCATTTCCTCCACATAGCAACTTCTAATCATTCATTTAATCTATCCAGAAAACTCATACCTTCGAAGGTTAGAAATATAGCTCATTTATATTTTAACATAGTTCAGTGAAAATCATTGGGAGAAAGATTTCTGCAGGCTATTGGTTCACAGTTCATAAAATCACGGAAGGCTACCAAGAGTGCAGAGGCAATAAAATAATTGAAACTATCGGTGCATCTAAATATTCTGCAATTTTTCTTTAAAAATGAAAACCTCCATTGGGAAAATCCAATGACAAAAAGAAACTGCAGTAAAGTGGGGTCAGATCAAATAGCAGAGTTTTGTGCATACATCTCCTCCCCATGCAAGGCTCACTCAATTTCTGATTAACGTAAACATAGTTGCTAAAAATCAATGATTGTGCAGACCTGTACAGAAGGGGACACTGTACTGAGCAGCATGAAACCTGACACCTGTTTAATAATAGACAAAGTAAAGAACAATTTGTTGCTTTCAGTTTTATTCCCGGATAAAAATGATCTGAATTACTTTTTTAAACTGTAAAGCATGAAAGTGTCAAACATCAACATCAATGCTGGGAATGTGGAGCAACAGCGAGGTCACTGATATTGCAGCATCCATCTTGCCACTGGATTTGCTGGATTTTGCAGAGGCAACACAGATGATAGTTTTCTCGGGATTCGAGGTGTCCGCTGTACATTATCAATGTCTCCAATGCATAAAGAAAGCCAGCTAACACTGCTGCACTGCAGACTAAGGAGTTGCCAGGTTTGAGATTGTGTGTCAACCATCTCACTGGACGTAGCTAAAGGTTGATTTGAGTTTTGTTGTCACAGGTATCTAAATGTGGCAAAAAGTTTGGTTTTGTGTGTGCGGTACAGGCAGGCCTTAACATACAATGACATACAGATCGTAGGACATTTAGACATATGAGGTTACAGATGCACAGATAGTGCACCAAAACAAGAACAACAGTAGGATTTGAAATTTGAACAGTCCACTCAGCAGTGAAATAAAAGCAGGGAAGATGCTGTTGTTCAGTTCTTTAGTTTTGTTGACATTGAGGGAAAGATGGTTACCTTTCCCCACTACACCAAGCATTTCACCTCCTTCCTGCATTCTGACTCATCATTGTTTGCGGGGTTGGCACACTGGATCACTGATAAGTTTTATAGTTGATGCCTCCTCTCACTGAGAAGTGCTTCAAGGATAGGCAAATTGATCCACATTATCCAACAGCCCGCTATGTAATGCAATTGTCGGGAACCAGAATTGTGTGACAGGCAAGTTTAGGAGCTTGGTCTTGCAGATATATAATCTTGCAACCATGAATACACTGATAATGGTTTGGAGCTTGGCCTCAGAATGTGTTATATGCATGTTGTCTGCATACCGTAACTCAATGAAAACAGTTTGGACAATTTTGGTTTGGGGGTCAAGGCAAAACAAAAAAAGGTTGAATTGCTTCCAACTCATCCTGTAGACTTGATTGACTTACTGGGGAACTTCATGGATCTGGAATACAGTGCTGCAGTGAGGAAGATGGAAAAGAGCATTGATATAGCCTTGCCTAACATCAATTTACACATGTACTGGGGCTGTGGTGGACCCATTATTGGGAATCCTGGCTTGCAGCAGGCAGAGGATTGTGATGAATTTCTGCAGACGTCCAAATTCAAGGAGAAAACTATATTTTTTCCCTTCATGAGGTCAAAGGAGGTCATGTACAAAGGCTGCACTCTCTGCAAATTTCTTGGACTCAGCTTATTGTGAAGACCATGTCCACTATGCTTCTTGATAGGTGGAAAATGTATCGAGATTCCAGGTGGGGAGAAGGCAATTGATCAGAACTCTTGCAATAACTTTTCCTCGACTGTTGGGCAGAAGCGTATAGATGGGTACACCTTTTGTGTTTACTACAATGGATCTCCACTCCTTTATGAAAACTATCACAATCAAACACCTTGAAGATCTCCTGGCATGTTCTCCTCTTCTCAGATGAGAGAACTGAGGTCACCCATTCACGTCAAAAGTACTGCTCTGCTGCGTTTAATATTTTGATGAAGAGTTCTTCTGCCATATGAGCTTTCATCTGTCAGATAGCCATTTCAAATTTATGTTGGGCTGGGGCTGTGCCTAGTCTTTAGATTTAGGTTTTATTGTCACATATGCTCAAGTACGGGGTACAAGAGTATAGTGAAAAGCGTACAGTGTTGCCACACGGCACCATCTTAGGTACAAAAGTTTAGTTTCAGAAGCAGAAAAATAAATAAGTTAAAAAAGTTCAGCACTACACAGTCTTCCTAGTATAAAACTGGGAAAATAAAGACTTTTAATTTTTTCAAATTTAACAGTCCTTTCTTAAGCATGGGCCTTCAGATGCTCTGAGCTGGGCTTTCCCCAATGTTCATGAGATGTGGGTTCATTGGTTGGATCAGCATTTACTGCCCATTCCTATTGCCACTTGATAGGAGTAGCCTCTTGAAGCCACTTCAGAGGGCAGTTAAGAGACAATCACATTGCTTCTATTCCAAGTCATATGTAGGTCAGACCAAGCAAAGGAATGACAGATCCACTTTCTTCCACCTGGTCAGGCATTGGAACCTGCTTATCAACAGAAATATTCATATCATTTTTGTCAGACAGGAGTTGCCTGATGTGGGTTGTATCTCCAACCTTACCTTAAAATAGCAACAGCAGAAATGCTGCCATGGGAAAAATCAATGTCAATGGTGTCAAGGACTCTCAAGACAGGCTGACCTCATTAGAGCTTCACAAGAATGCTCAACAAGCAGCAAGTATGGAATGCCCATAGTGTCTGATCTATCCCCGAACTCCATCATAATCAGCCCTTGCTATAACACTCAATTTTTTTTCTAGGAACCATCAAGACTGGCTCACCAAAAATATTAACTAAAGGTATTAGATCATACCTTGTTGAAACCAATATATGGGGCAGTAAAGAAAACACATCTGAACCTTTGGATGCAACAGAAAGTTAACTATTCTGTCTAAATTGCAGGTAAATTACTCCTGTACAATTCTGGATACTACACTTCGAGGAAAGCGTAGCCTCACAAAATAGGAAAGAACAAGACAAATAATCTGCTATGAAGACAGAGTTACTTTGTGTTTGACGGGTCTGAGCTTCATGACGCTGGATAAACTCAAAGCAAAAGATTATTTAGAAAGGCCGACCCACAGTGTTTCATGGCTGATGAAATTCTTTTGTAAACTCTGCTACACTGTAGGAAAATGCATTTGCCAGAAGATTCCACAAACAGCACCAAAATAAATGACAAGATATACACTGGTTTTATGGTGATCATTGAGGGCTAAAACTCAAAGGCTTTTCCTGCTTTTCTTTGCATCACATCATAGAATCCTATACTGTTGTTATGATTCTAAACCAGACCATCTCCAAATCGTGCTTTAAACTGATTAGGGCCTAATAACGTTTTTACTTTTAAAGTAGGCAGAAAGGTAAGATCTGGGGGGGAATTCTAAGAAAATAAAACCACAGGATTCTATTTCTCTGAATGAAAAACGATGCTGTACAAGTAAGAACATTAACAACGTAGAACACGTACTACTTATTTCTAACACAGTGAATTGACTGTGATTCAATATCACACAGAGCACATCAAATAGCAAATCCAATCAACACAAATCCCATGGATTTCTCAGTAACTCCCCACAGATATGTCAGTGGGTCATCAAATCTCAAACTCTACAAGGATTTACAATCCTTTTGCCAAATAGCTTTGAAACTACCTCACAAGAGCCATTCTCTCTTGGATTGCCTCTATAATGGCTCATGTTCTGGTTGGTCACCCTGCTTTCCAGAGTTCATGCCACCCTGGACTCTGGAAACACCAGTATTAATTCACTGGCTCGCCTCCAGTTTTACACCAATGGCTAGCTTTACCAAGCTGGATCAGTTTCTGGGTTTCCCCAGAGTGCTAATTTTGCTCAGTTGTACAATTAAAGATGCTGCTTACGAGTTTTTCAACACTCACCTGCAGCTGTACTAAACTATGAGTGGCACCAGCTTCTTGTGAGTCCCCCACAATCTTTAGGACCTTTCTAAGCCCCGGCACCTGACAGTCTGATAGCTACTGGACTGTTAAAACAGACAGATATTCAACTGTTTCAGGACTTAAGGCATTGCCTCTCACCCAAAAGATGGCTCATCCACAATGCAATATTCCCTCAAAAAGCGTATGTCACGTTTTAAAGAACAATTTAAATTTAACTACTTAAATCACAGGCTGAGGGTCTGGAATAAAGCTTCGAGCGAGTCAGACAGTGTATAAAAATTAAATAAGATCCTTCCAGGGATTCAAAGTAATTTGGCTGAGGCAGATAAAATGGTGCATTTAACTCACGCAACAGAATTGTTCACATATCAAAATGAGCAACAGTATTTGCACTTCATTGTTCAATGCCATTGGGTGACAAATTAGAAACTTGACTGAGGGAAAAACAACACCACTTTTGGTTGGTCTTAATATACAATGGAGCTCAGAGAGTCTGCATTTTAAAATATGAAAGTATGGCTCAATGATAGTGCCTTTTTCCATGCTCAGTCAGGCCAGAAAATTTTCATTACTTGTTGTATGCAAGGGTGACAAGAGACAGCTAACTGCCAATCCAACCAAAGGTTGAGAGAGGGGAAGTTGTTTTGTTGTGATTACATCTTCTGTCAGACATTGATTGAAAGCAAAAAATATTTTTGAATAGTTTGACCAACTTAGCACATTATGGACCGGAATAGACTAGGACAGAAAGAATTGCGAAGCATCTGAAGCCTCCAGGGCGTGCACTCAACCTCAAACTGAAGTCTTGCATTGCGATAACGTTCCTGGTTCAATATTGCTTAAAGTTATTAGAGCATCTATCTCAACATTTTGTGGACTGAGTACATCAGAAGTTTAAATCTCATTAAAATTTTAGTACAGATCTTTGCTGCTATTTAATTATTACTTTTAATAAACCCCATGGTTCATAGATTGTAGCTCAAGCCATGCAAACTGCTACAGTGACTATATTTTTGTGATCCACGGACTAGAAGGTTATGAGTGTGTGTCATTCTCAATTAATTAATTACAATGTGGATATTTTCCTTTGATTTACAATAACCTATATTTATATAACATTTTGTAACATATTCCAAGGCATTTTGCATAATACTACTCCCAAGCTCACATTATGGATCATTGGGAGCACAAGCACTGGTATAGCCTAAAAATTGTGACTCCTGATTTTCACATCCTCAGAATAACAAAGTGAGCATTGCTCAAAATTTATTTCTGCTTGCAGGTTACAAATCCAAGCCATAACTTGCAACTGATCATAACATTCAACTTTAAATATTCACACTCCAATATAAATTCTAAATAATATTAGAAGCTCTTAAAGTGAATATTCCCTCCACTCCTCCAATTTACATGTTAGTGACAGAAGAGAATATGGAGGTTATTTTGGAGCATTAAAATACTGACTAACCCAGTATTTTTTCCTGCCATATCCCTCAAAACCATAATGTGAAACAGCAGACAATTAGTCTGAGTGGCAGCACTGCTGGCCTCACAGTGCCAGGAGGCAGGTTTGATTCTAGCCTTGTGCGACTGTCTGTGTGGAGTTTGCATGGGTTTCCTCCCACAATCCAAAGATGTGCAGGTTAGGTGAATTGCTAAATTGTCCATAGTGTTCAGGGATGTTGGTCAGGGGAAATGTGGAATGGGTTTGGGTGGGTTGCTCGCAGACGGGTGGTGTGGACTTGTTGGGCCATTTTGTTTCCACACTGTAGGGATACTACAATTCTTTGAACAATTAAACATTAAAGCTTAGTCACAGGAATATTTCAATGGAAAAGTGGCACATGGGAGCAGGACGAAGAGAAGGAATTATTAAATTGCACATAAAGTTTCCATTAAAGTTTCTCAGACCATCTCAATGGGATTGTGCATGCATGTAATTTATTTACTGAGTGATATGAATTAAAAGTAACCAATCAAGCTTTAGTCTTAAGCAAGATGAAGGTTAATTTATACAAAAAACACAAAGATACTTGAATAAAATGTAAAGTTATAACTAACGAAGATTAACTGCAGAGAAGAATGGAAAATACTTAAAAAGATGAAGTGTAGTTTAGTCCTTTAAAAGAAACCCATAGCTTGCAGACAAAATGTTGGTTGTTCTTCATAGCTAAAATACTCCAACCCAGGTTAAATCCTGGTGAATCTCCTCTGCACCCCAGTTGAAACTGTATTTCAAATGTGTTACATGTTTGTTAAATTGTCAGACCTTTCAAGTTGGTAACACCACTTAAAAATCAATATCTACCTACTGCAAAACCAAATTTATTACAGACAGTCACTGCACATTTTTGAACAAATCCAAAACTCATAACTTAATTATTTTTGGATGTGATAAAATGTTCTCTAAAGAGTTAAGGACAAAAATAATCCAGATAGGAATATTGTACCTCCTTACTTTGCAAAGACAGACTGTACATCGCTTTGCTGCTGGCACAGATGGTATAAATCAGTTTGAACAGCCTCCAGTATTAACAATTTATAATGCAACAAAATAATCAAAAACTGTTCTTCATGCTGAGCAGCAGCATGGTGTCAATCTGACCAGGTCAGAATGAAACGCAGCTACAATACTAACGTGTACATGCATGGCATCTACTTTTCAGCTTCACCTGAAAATGCTAATTTCAGGAGCTCCTTGGTTAACTAATAAAATCATCTTACTTCTCGTTTTTAACAACACTATAACAAACCTAGCCTCTAACTTCTGAATATTAGCAAGTAAATGGAAACACTGAATGTCATAGATATTAAAATGCTTTAGGCCACTTTTAGCACCAGGAAAATAAACTTACATTTGTTGAAGAAGCTGCTGTATCTATACTGATGGAACACAAAAGGGAGTGGCATCAATGTGGTCAATCCAGTCTGGGTTACTGAGGTACACTGAAGAAAGGGGCAGACTGTCCACTTCCCAATAGTGGTCGCACATACCTTTCCTACAAAAAGAGGGGGCAGAGATAGAAAAACAGGTTTTATAAAGTCAAAAATGTGACAACACAAAACTGCAGGCTGTTAAAGAATATTAAGATGGTAAATAGTAAGACATAGGGCAGAATTTCTGTCCCTAATATAAACACAAAATTTCAAAGACAACTGGTCAGTTGGCCATGTTGCAGAAGCTAGGATGTTTCAAAATTTGAAGTTTCCTTGTAGCCCAAATGCAGCAATTATGCACTGGTTTCATTGTTTCTAGACAAGTTATTTGCAAGATTACACTGCAAATAAGAAACTTAGCAGCATTCAGTACAAGAAACATCTTCAACATTCTGTAGAAAATACTTTGTATTTGTTTATTATATCCTGATTTTAGATATAATTGAAGTGATTCGAATTTTGGAACTGAAGTCTGTTCTGGATTAATTGGGCCAATGGGTAGATGGAGTTTAATTTGGATAAATGTGAGGTATTGCATTTTGGTAAGACAAGCTAGGGCAGGACTAATAAAATTAATGGCACAGCCTTGGCTTGTGTTGTAGAACAGAGACACCTAGGGGGTGCAGGTACACAATTCTTTGAAATGTGTGTCAAGTATATCGGGCGGTTGACTTCATTGCTCAGACCATTGAGTAGACAATTGGAACGGAATGTTGAGGTTGTACAGGACATTGGCGGGGCCTCTTCTGGAGTGCTGTGCGCTTTTGGTCACCCTGCTATGGGAAGGATATTATTAAACTGGAGGGGGTTTGGAAAAGATTTACCAGGAATGAAGGGTTTGAATGAAAAAAAAAAGCAGGATAGGGTGGGATTTTTTCAACTGGTGGGTAGAAAGTTGAGGGGTGACCTGAGAGGTTTAGAAAATCATGAGCAGATATAAGATAAACAGCAAAGGTCTTTTCCCCAAGGTGGGGGAGTTTAAAACTAGGGGTCATATTTTTAAGGTGAGAGGAGAAAGATTTAAAAAAGGACATGAGGGGCAATGTTATTTTCTTTAGAACATGTATATCTGTTATTGTGTAGAATGAACTGCCAGACAAAAAGTGGTGGATGCAGGTACAGTTACAATATTTAAAATAGATAAGTACATGAATAGGAAAGGGTTGGAGGGATATGGGCCAAATGCAAGCAGGTGGAACTATATTAGTTTAGGAACATGGTTGGCATGGACTAGTTGGACTGAAGGGTCTGCTTCCATACTGTATGACTCCAAGACATCAGATTTTGTTTGCTTTATTCTCTCCCCCCCCCCCCCCCATTTTAATGCAACAGATGCATATTGCCAGGCGTGGAAGGTTTGAGTTATAAAGAAAAGCTAGATAGGCTGGGACTTTATCACTGGAGCATAGGAGGTTAAGATGTGACTTTATAGAGGTTGATAAAATAATGACGCATACAGACAGGGTTAATGGTAGTTGCCTTTTCCTAAGATGGGTAATTTCAAGACTAGGGGGCACATTTTTAAGGTGAGAGGAGAGAGTTTTTAAAAAGACATGAGGCAACTTATTTTACACAAGATGGTTCGCTTGTAGAATGAACTTCCTGAGGAAGTAGTAGATGTAGGTACAATTGCAACATATAAAAGGCATTTGGACAGATACATGAATAGGAAAGGTTTGGAGAGACATGGGCTAGAAGTAGGCAGGTGGAATTAGTTTAGTTTGGGATTATGTTTGGCATGAACTGGTTGGACCAAAGAATGTTTCCATTCTGTATGACTATGATATCAGAGATGGAAAAAAATTGGAATAAATAAAATTGGAAGCATATCCAAATTACAGATACTAACCTCACATGAACAAGCAAATCAACTGCAACCAAGGTTGAACAGAGTTCCATCTGTTGCACAGATTCCCAAAGTTATATAATTACAGCACAAACTGCAAAAGTTTCCAGCAAGCAGCAGATTATACAGAAGCTGGAAAATATCACAATACTACTTCACATGAATGTTTGTCCAGAAGTGGATCCAGCTCAGAATGAAGGCAGGAACCACAAAGTTGAACACCATAAATAAGATTAGTCTTGTTTCAGAATAAGCACAAAATTGATAAAACACAAATGTAAGATTTATTTGCAAAATTATTAAGTAATGACATATTTTGCTCCTACTGGTATGAAAATTTAAAGACAGACAAGTAATAGTTCTCTGAGATATCCCTGCTTAAAGCCATTGGAGATTTGGAAGAAGCTTAAGATGTTGTTGCATATGACATGTCCATTTTAATTTCTGTGAAACTGAGTCAGCAAGGCCAGCAAATGGTGGGTGAGCATCCAGGTTTATCCAAAGATTTTGCAAGTACCACTTTTGTTCAGTATTGAACGCCTTGGTGATGTCTAAGAAAGGAATGCAGGCCTTTGATTTGCTCAGGAGACCTTTTTTTTTTGCATTGATACAAGTACAAATGCTATGTCTGCAGTGCCTGTATTTGCTCTGAAGCTGCAATGGGTTTCTGGGAGGTTTTCTTCTGTGATGGTTGACAAGCCTGTTCAGAATACTTCAGCCAGTTTCTGTCCAGCAGTAGTAATGAAGTGATCCCACAGTAGTTGCAGTGATATAACTTTTGCCCTTTAGTTTTGGACAAGGCAATGATAACAACATCAGGATGACCTTGTGAAATGTTGAGTTTATATTATGGGAAGGACAACCTGAAGGCTTTGGGTGGAACACCATTAAATCCAGGGACCCTGGTTCTCTTTATCTGGTTCATGGCAGTCAGTTTCCTCCAATGTTGGGATCTCATCCCCAACTCTTCTTTAACAAATGGCTGTGCACTTAGCATTGAAAAGAATTTCCAAGTGCTGAGACCAGCGATCCAGAATGGACTCTTTGGTTCATATATAGTTTCTTGCTATTGACACTCATCAGGGGATTTTTGGGTTTGATATGCTGACCCATAGACAGACTTTAGTGCTTCATAGAAGCTTATGTTGCCAGTAACAGCAGACAGTTGAGATGTTTTTCATTCCCACGAGTGCAATCCAATCATTTTGAATGTTTCTCAGTTTCTGAACACTTTATTATCGGCTGTCATTTTCTCTTGGCTAGCCAGCCGTACTAGGTCATCTTAACACCAGCATTATCCTGCAAAACATAGTAGTTGCTTTCTCAACCTGCCCAAACACTTGTAAACAATTTTTCATCTTCTCTTAGAACTTTCAGCTCCTGAAATCTCTTTAGTATTGAACCCTTGACTTTGTACTGCCTTTGCTCATTCCATACTTGTCTGAATCAAGTTTCCACTGCCACGTCTCCTTATTCTACCAGCTCCTGAGGTGTATCAATACCCTTCTCACAATTCATAAGATCTAAAAGTTGAATCATTTGCAAATTGCAAAATTCTCTCCCATCATACAATTTTAATTAGATCTAGAAAAACAGTGATCCTCTTACGAGCCCCAGGAAAACCCTTTCTGTAATTTGAAAAAAAAACCCATTCAAACACAACACAACTAGTTTATTAGAAAACCTTGATCAAATTAAACAATGAACGGCCCTTAACAAGCCTTTTTTTTTCTTACAGCTGGACTCTTTAGTTTTACTGGCTTATAACCAAAACATTTAGAAATAGTGACCTCTCTTTCTGCGAGGGCAGTCTGAAAATAAAGGGAGTAGCATCCTCATTCCAGCAGACTTCTATCCTCCACTGAGCAAGGGCTCCGAGAGCTAACTGGCCACTGGGCCCAGGGATTTAAGTGTTGTTGCCTCCAGTGGCATACAGGTTGTGGCAGTGATGCCCATGTCCTTGCACCTCTCAAACATTCTGAACAGCCAATGTGGCTGTATAGGGAGAAGACTTATTTCTCTAAGCCTTCACTTTCAACCTGCCGATAATACAACAGATGGCTTCCTCGCCAGACAGGGCCTTGTGCAGAACCATGGGCTCCCCTTGATTAATCTATATTTATACATCATAACACGTTAACATCACAAACAAATTAGAACAAATTATCCATTTGCATGGCCTAACAATCAACTATGTATTGTATTAGCACCTTTGGAATGATCAGATATCAACCATGCAATGATACGACGTCAGCATTGGATGCACTAATCAGTTTTCAGGCAGGTCTGAAGACCAAACAAAACACTTTAAATGTTAAATATAATCTTAAAGCACACAAAGTTGAAACTTATGACTCCTACAAAATTATAAAATTGCTTGTGCTGCACATTCTTATTTCACCTGCACTATTGCCCAGAATCAATCTGATATAAAGTATCGTCTGAAGATGAAATTTTCAATTTACTGTTGTTTATTGGATTTGTTGTTTGGGATTTCAGCTGCCTGAAACATGGACACAATTTTTGTAACAGCATTTAATAGGTGCCCAGGAAACATAAATCAATATAGATAATGTTCACCTCAACTCCAGGCAACACAAAATAAAGAATATCTCATTTAATGCATCATGGTCTGCACTGATCACCCACTCAATATGAAAAGCAGCAGCAGTCTTAATGCTGAAAGGCCAGAATGTAATCCTAACCATGGGGGTTAAATTAAAGCGCCCACACAGCAACATAATGAATAATTATATTAATTCACATCCTCTTATGGTTAGCAGCCTCAGAGTGCCAGCGACCCGGGTTTGATCTCAGCCTCGGGACTGTCTGTGTGGAGTGTGCACATTCTCCCCATGTCTGCATGGATTTCCTCAGAGTGCTCTGGTTTCCTCCCACAATACAGAGATGTGCAGATTAGGTGAATTGGCCAAGCTAAATTGCCCATGGTGTCCAGGGATGTTAGGATAGGTGCATTAGTCAGGGGTATATGTAGAGTAGTGGGAGAATGAACCTGGGTGGGTTAAAGTCGTTTAGGGAAGGACATCTGTCATATGACTCCAGACCTATAGCAATGTGGTTGACTCTTAACTGCCCTCTGAAGTGGCCACCAAGCCGTTTGGTTGTATCAAACCACAATATGTCCTCAAACAAAAGGAAAAATAAAATTGGATGAACCACCTAGAATCAATTTTGCCACCTTAACAACAACAGCAAACACTGCTCTGTTGACCTTGCAAAGTCCTCCTTCCAAACATCTGGGGAGTCTCACAGCCGAGTCAAGCAACACCCTAGGAGTCTTCAACATGGACTCGGACCCCACAAAGTCTCAAGGAACTAGGTCAACATTGGCAAGGGAACCTCCTACCAATTACCAGCCACCCTTCCCCTCAGCTAATGAATCAGTACATCTCAATGTTGAACACTACTTGGAGGAAGAACGAAGGTCGTGAGAACACAGATTATACTGGGTGGGAAGTCTCAACTTTCGTCACCAAGAGTGGCTCAGCAGACCCATTACTGAATGATTGATCACAGAGTCAGAGAGATGTACAGCATGGAAACAGACCCTTCAGTCCAACCCGACCAGATATCCCAACCCAATCTAGTCGCACCTGCCAGCACCCAGCCCATATCCCTCCAAACCCTTCCTATTCATATACCCATCCAAATACCTCTTATATGTTGCCATTGTACCAGCCTCCACCACATCCTCTGGCAGCTCATTCCATAAACGTACCATGCATGTGAAAAAGTTGCCCTTTAGGTCTCTTTTATATCTTTCCCCTCTCACCCTAAACTTATGCCCTCTCGTTCTGGACTCCCCCACCCCAGGGAAAAGACTTTGCCTATTTACCCTATCCATGCCCCTCATAATTTTGTAAACCTCTATAAGGTCACCCCTCAGCCTTCGACACTCCAGGGAAAACAGCCCCAGCCTGTTCAACCTCTCCCTGTAGCTCAGATCCCCCAACCCTGGCAACATCCTTGTAAATCTTTTCTGAACCCTTTCAAGTTTCACAACATCTTTTCGATAGGAAGGAGACCAGAATTGCACGCAATATTCCAACAGCGGCCTAACCAATGTCCTGTACAGCCGCAACATGACCTCCCAACTCCTGTACTCAATACTCTGACCAATAAACAAATATACATCTTAAAGAAATATACACCGGCCTTGCAGCAGGTGGTGAAAAATCCTAAATCAATCTGCCCGCCTACACCAGAATAGGTAAGAATGATCACCGCATTGTCCTTGGGGAGATCAAGTCCCATCTTCACATTGAGGATACCCTATATAGTGTTATGTGGTACTGTGTACCATGTACAAGATGCACTGCAGAAATTTACCAAAGCTCCTTCATGCATTCATACCCAAGACCACTATTATCGAGAAAGACAAAGGCAGCAGATACATGGGAACATTGCCAGCTTCAAGTTTCCCTCTAAGCAGCACAGAACCCTGTCTTGAAAATGTACTGCTGTTCCTCAGGTTTCACTGGATCCCCTCCCTAACAACACTGTGGGATCAGTGACATCAACAGCTCAAACAGGCAGCTCACCATCACTTTGTCCAGGGCAACTAGTGTTGGGCAATAAATGATGGCCCAGGTAACAATGCCCGCATCCCATGTATGAGTAAAAATAACATGGGTAATTGTGTCTTTAAGTTCTGAAGGCGATTTTCTCTTATGGTACCAATATGTCAGAGATATACGTAATGTTTTTTTTAATTCAATGTCAGACATTTACGAGCATATACAATTATTACATGTAGTAAATGCAGTAAGAGATAGAAAAATTCTGCTTTTGTTTCTAGTTGAAAGCAGGATGGTGTAGTCCAGATTTTTAATAATAAGGGGAATAGAGACAGACCTGGGACAATAAGTTATACATCATAAAGAAAGCATTTGTTTTTCAGGTGTACAAGTTTCCTGTAACATGCTGACCAAGCCTGGTTTCAATGAAGTAAGTGACATAAAAACCTAAGTGAATGGTATTTATTTTGAGAAATTCCATCACTATAAGAAAACAAAAATAGAGCAGTGATTTGAAGAATCAACTGCCTATCTTTGTGGGAGACATCTGAACAGAATATATCTACACACAATAAAAAAAAAGTCTTAATCTAAACCACAACGCCCACATAAGTAAAAGCTGGGTGACATTATAGGGGGTTTATTAATTCCAGGAAAATTAGATATATTACATTGTTCCACTTCTGGCACTTCAGAGATTTTTTTTGAAAAGGTACTTAATCAATCTAATCAATAGAATTATGATTTTGTTTCTTTTTGTAAAGCTGATTTTGACCTTGTAAAAATCTTTAGAGCATGTCCAAGTGCCTGGTGTGCCCAGTGGGATAAAGGCTTCACCATGAATACATATTGAAGGATTTTTTTTATTTTTGTTCAGCATCAATGGCAGAGGTAGCATCTAAACAAAAAAAGTGCTGAATCTACCAGCTTCTATGCTCCAGCTCCTATCCAAAACGAAGAGGGTGCTGTCACTTATTAAAAAGCCTAAATGAGCTTTTGGAGGAATGCAAAGCAGAAATTTGCAAAGTTAAATTAATACAGGCAAGAACTGCATTATCTACTGAACAAGATTTAATAGTGGAGTCGTGCTGCTGAACTGAATCCGCCAAAGATTTCAAAGTGGATTTTCTAGCAATTGCTGCATTGGAACACAAATGACATTGATAGTTAACATAAATTACCTTACTTTGTTTTATTAGCCATTGGCTCAGTATTTAGATTCTCAACTAAGTCAGTAAGTTGTGGGTTCAAGTCCCAGTTTGGAGACATGAACACAAGATGTAGACAAACACACTACTGATGGAGCTGTCATACATTTTTGATGTTAAAGGAAATCTCTGTCCTCAAAAGATTCCACAGCACTGTTCAAGGACAAGTTGGAATGATCTGGACATACTGATCTTTTGGTTTAGCAAGATGTCATGTGTTTAAGACCTTCATGTGTACAAAGTAGCTGGCTTTTTATTATATTACAGCAGGCCAAAAATAGACTATTGAGGCATTCAACAGCTTTGAGCCATCAACAAGTGAAATCCCAAGGTACTGTTTAGCATGGTCAGATGAAAAAGAGCCATTGGATGAATAGCTCAGATATACATCATAGCTGAAAGGTTGAAGACTTTATGGTCTAGAAAAAGGTTGAAACAGTTTAGGTAGAGGTACAGAGTCACTATGAAACAGGTATCTGTCCAACAAAAAGCACGGCAAATCCAATCAGGCCAATTGCTATCCTACCCATCTCCTAATTGACGACAAAGCAATACAACTTTTAAATATTTCCATTAATAACACCTCTAGAATTTTCAAAACCTTGGTAAGCTTCATTATTCCATACTATCAAACATTTATTTTTCTCTGGAAATTTCCAAAAGTTTGATTCAGTCTTTCCCTCAGATGTCCAAACTTTCATCTATAAGCTTCTTGCACTAACTCCTATATATTAACCAAAGCAATCTTCACCACAACATAGTCGGCAGACCACACATCTAAAAATCTTCAATAAATCTTCGCTGTTTTTCCTATCAAAACATGTTGAATTTTTCTGGACAGAGTAACTTTCTCAAGTACAAAAAACATTTACTACACTTCTTTCTTCCTACTTCATTGAAATCTTGTTCATTTAATCGCTTCATTGCCACCATTCTTCCTCTGGTCAGAAGGAAGCTTCCAAGTGGTGTGGACATTAACTATAAGATGGATAGAAAAAACATTTCAACCTCAACTAGTTGAAATCCAAAAAAAAACACAACACTGACCTAGCTTGTAGAACTTCAGTTCCACAATAGTGGAGGGAATGACCTAATGGTATTAACACTGGGCCCTTAATCCAGAGACCCAGGTAACATTCTGGGAACCTAGATTCCAATCCTGTCACAGCAGATGATGGAATCTGAATAAAATAAAAACTTGGCCTCAAGAATTCTAAAACCCTTCTTCTCAGGGTTTGACTGTCTCAAGACAATCAAAGAATCCTTCACAGTGTGGAAACAGGCTATTCAACCCATTAAGTCCTCAGCAACTCTCCGAAGAGCATCCCACTCTGACCCATCCCTCTACCCTATCCCTGTAATCTTGCATTCCCCCGGTTACTCCATCTAGCCTGCACAGTCCTGTACACTATGGACAATTTAGCATGGTCAATCCACCTAATCTGCACATCTTTGCACTGTGGAGGAAAGCGGTGAACCTGGAGGAAACCCATGCACACATGGGGAGAAAGTGCAAACTCCACATAGTCACCCGAAGATGGGACCAAACCCGGGTCCCCGCTGCTGTGAGGTAGCAGTGCTAACCATTGAGCCACGTGCCTCCCACAAGTTCTGGCCCATCCATCAAGATCAACAAACATGGAACATTTTACCTACCTCAGAAGCTACCTCGCATTGAAGAGTGACATCGTTTGATGAGATGTTGAATCGCCACAATCTGCAAGCACTGCCTTCAGGTGCCTAAGGATAACAGTTTTTGATGACTGACATCAAAAACTGATACCAGGAGCCTTGTGTATAAGCCAGTCAGCCTTCTGGCTCTTCTATATGGATCTGAAACCTGGAACTACATACAGACTCTACCTTAAGGCCCTTCAGAAGTACCATCAATGCTGCTTGAGATAGATTTGCTGCATTGCCTGTGAGGACAGGTGTACTAACACTGCTCATAAAGCAGATAATAGCACCAGCATAGAGGCCACGATTATACGAAACCAGCTCCACTGGGCCGACCACATGTTTAGACTGCCCGAGTTCCGAATGCCAAAACAAATCACCTTTACCCAGTTCAAGGAAGACATTCGAACGAAAGGATCACAAAGGAAGCATTTCAAAGGTTCCCTGAAGGTCTCCCCCAATAAACACAACACAAATGTGACCACGTGGGAGACGCTCATTCAAAGAAAGCAACTTGGATGAAGCTCCTGTATGAAAGCGTACAATTCTTCAACATCTAATTGACATTTATACGAACCAACATTTTCCTAGCTACAATCAGTTCAGAGGAAGGGACACACGGCCCAAAACATTAACTCTGATTTCCCTCCATAAATGCTGCCAGATCTGTTGAGCTCTTCCAGCAATTTCGATTGCAATTCTTCCAGAACACCCTTTGGGAAGAGTAAGTATGGGAAAGGAACCAGAGAAAGAAACGCCAGCGACTTTAAGGCCAACGAAGCAATTCCACCTCTCAGGCACACCTGCCAATGTGTGGTCAGAGATGTGGCTCATCAATAAAACAAGGAACCATTGAATCTGTCCAGGCCACTGATAACAATCAAACTCATTAGCAAATGTTTGCTGATAATGTATAACTGAAAAAAAACCCAAGATATACAATTGCCTCACAGGAATCACAGGGTAAATGCAGGAAGGATGTTTCACGATCCAGGGGAGTCCAGCATCAGAGGACACGCTGCTGATAATGTATAACTGGGATGAGGAGTAATTCCTTCAAATGGAGGGTGAACCACCTTTGGAATTCGCTACACAAGAGACAGACACTAACTGAACAAGACTGAAAATGATAGATTTCTACATACTTAACACATCAAGCAATGCAGGGATAGTGCAAGAAATATGTTGGATTAGAAAATCAGCCATAATCACATTGAATGATTGTCAGCATAGGCTAGATTTATCACTTACTGCTCCACTGGCTGCTGTGGTGGTGGGATTTGAAAAAATGTCACAGAATACAAGTGTGGACTTAAAGGTTATTAAATCCAATGGCATTTCTGCCATTGCCAGATATATTCCTGGCCTCTCTGAGCACAGGATCAGTCCCAGGGGACTGCAGGACTGCAAATGTGACACTGTTGTTTAAGAAAGAGGCAAAAGATAACCCAGGAAACTACAGGCCTGTCAGTTTGACATCAATAGTGGGAAAATTGGTGGAGGCCATAATACAGGAAAAGATAAATATACACTTCAAGAAAAATAAATAATAGACAGTCAACACAGCTTTGTCAAGGGCAGGTTATATCTAACAAATTTGATTGAATTCTTTGATGAGGTGGCACAGGCAGTGGATGAGGATAGTGCTGCAAATGTGATATATTTGGACTTCCAGGAAGCATTTGCTACAGGGCTACATGGCAGGTTGGTTAGTGAATTAGAAATTATCGTTACTGACATGTCCTTGGCAGCACAAATTAGAAGTTGGCTTAAAGATAGGAAACAGGAAGGTAGGTATAGATAGGCATTTCTCAGATTGGAGACAAATTGAAAGTGATGTTCTCCAAATATTGATCCCAAGACCCCTGCTTTTTCTGATTTCTATCAGTCATTTGAGATGTGTGCTGAGAGAAAAATCTCAATTTGTAGCTAGGGAGAATAGTTAAAATGTGAGGAGGATGCTGAGCAACTACAGAGGGATACTGAGTTAGCCAAATGGGCAGACACCTGGCAGATGAACTTCAATCCAGAGAAATGAGAGGCAATGCATTTGGTAGAAGCAGCATGGAAACACAACATAGACTTATTGAGGGGAGTACAGGAGCAGAGGAACCTCGAGCATAATTCTCTGAAAGTGGGCAGGCAAATTGAAATAGCAATTAAGATGACTTATTGCTTGGGTTTCATCTTAGAGGCATAGAGCTTGAAAGCAAGGAAGTGAAGCTATACCTCTACAAATTAGTGATCAGATCACCATTCTAGGTACCTTATTTAAGGAAGATGTTAAAGCTCTGGTGAGGAAGTGCAAAGGAGATTTATTAGAATGATACCAGAAATAAGGGATTTTAGATACATGAAAAGATTACAGAAATTGGACTGGTTCCATTTGGAGCAGAGAAGATTAAGAGGGGACCTTATTTGAGTTGCTCAAAATTATGAACAGTTTTGACAGAGGTAAAGAAGGGTATTCTTCCATTAGTTGATATGTCAGGAATTAAGGGTCACAATTTCAAGACTTTCAGCAAGACAGTTAGGAACAATACAAGGAGAAACTTTATTATTCAGAGTTAAGTTTTGGAATGCACATTCTAGGAGAGTGGTGGAGGCAGATTCCACAGAAGGTTTCCGGATTTATATTTGAAAACGAAGAATATAGGACCAGGTTCAAAAGGTAGGTAATTGACTGGCAGATACTTTGCATTACTCCAAGTTCAAAAGAAGCTGCTAAAGGACATTTCCTTCTTTTGTTCCAGGGAGCAGTTCATGAATTTATTGAAGTTCCTGCTCAAGAACAAATGCAGAAGACAACATTTCAAAAGCATCAAGCGTTCAGTGACCATTTGCTTGATATGAAAGTTTAAATGTTTGTAGCTACTAATTTGGTAATGAGCCGATGATTCACACAAACTTGTCAGAGATGATGATTATGGCACAGAACTGACAAGTGCCCATAATTCTTTTTTATATTTTCTCATAAGTAAAAACATGCAGTAAAATCATAGTGGTGAGTAGAGAAATTAAAATTACTTTAAAAAATGACAGAATGAATTTAAAACTAATAACACTAAGAAAATACAGTATAGAAGAGAGGAAGCAAAAAGATTAAAAAGGACTCAGTGGAGATATAAAAAGTCAAATAAATAAAATGAACTAAACATAGGATTTTATAGATAAACATTAAAATAATAATTAAAGGCACAAAAGTGATTAAACAAAGGCATTGATACTGAATGTATATTTTGCCTTTCTTTTAAAAAAAAATGGAAGAGAGAGAGATACGGGAGTGAAAAAGTATGGGAAGATGGGAATATTTGGATGTGATAGCTATAAACATAAAATCATATCAAAAAACTAGCTTTGATGTTCTGAACTTCAGTTGCATTTTGCTTGTGCTTTTCCATTTCTAAGATAATGCTCCCTCACAAAAATCTATCACAAGCTTTATAAGCTCCAACTGACTTCAGCTTTCAGATTGGAGGTGGAGAAGTATGGTAACAGAGAACAGGGGAGGGAAAGCTGCATATTTCTACTTCCACAATGAGTTTTAAAATAATAATTCAGGGGACGTGAGCATTGCTAGCTAGGTCAGCATTTATCACCATTGCTAATGTCCTTCAAACACTGCTGGTGAACACTCTTATTGAACTATTGCAGTCCAGATAGGGGCAAGTTCTGGAATTTTTGACCCAGCAATGGTGATGTATTAATAAGACAGTTCTAAGTCAGGATGGGTAGATTCTCTCTTGTTGGAGATTTGATTCGATTTATTTATTATCATGTGCAGCTAAGTACAGTGAAAAGCTAGGTTTGCAAGCAGTACAGGCAGATCGTAGTAAGCAAGGACATTCAGATCATAGGGTGAAAAAAAATTAGAGACATATGGGTTACATCACAGAAGGCATGTGTAAGGCAAAATCAACATTAAACTTCAAGTAATATTGATCTTGCTAGAGAGCCATGCATCAGTTGAACAGCAAGGAAAGAAGCTGTTCTATAACCTGTTGGTATATGTGTTCAAGCTTCTGCCTGATAGAAGAGGTTGTAGGAGAGTATTAGAGAGTATTACCATGGTGCGATGGGTCTTTGATGATGTTGACAGCCTTTCCACAGCAACCAGCCATGGAAATGGAATCCATGGATGGAGGCTTGGCTTCCGATGGTCTAGGCTGTGCACACAACTTTCTGTAGTTTCTTATGGTCCTGGGTACAGCAGTTGGCATACCAGGCCTTTATGCATCTGGACAGTATGCTTTGTCACTCCTAGAAACTTGACGCTCTCCACCCTCTCAAGCTCAGCTCTGTTGATGTACACTGTGGACATGTTGTCCTCCTTTTATTCTGAAGTCAATGTTCAGTTCTTTCATTTTGCTGATGTTGAAAGAGACGTTGTTAAAAACATACCATGTTACCAAGCCCTCTTTCTCCTTTCTGTATTCTGACTCATCATTGTTAGATATCCATCCTACCACAGTGGTGTCATCAGCGAACGTGTAGGTGGCAATCATTCGGAATTTGGCAACTGAGTCATGGGTGTACAGTAGGGGCTGAGGACGCATTGTTGGGGGCTGTAGAATTGAGTGTTATTGTGAAGGATGTGCAGTTGTCTATCTTCACTGGTTGCGGTCTGTGGGTCAGGAAACTTGGGATCCAGTTGCAGAGGGTGGAGCCAAAACCAAAGTCTCAGAGTTTTGAGATCAGTCTGGAGGGAATAATGGTGTTGAAGGTGGAGCTGTAGTCAATGAGCAGGAGTCTGACATAGATGTCCTTATTGTCCAAATGTTCAAAGGAAGACTGCAGGGCTAGGGAAATGGCATCCACTGATGACCTGTTGCGTCAGTAAGCAAATTGTATGGGACCAAGGCAAGCTGGGAGACTAGAGTTGATGTGGGCTAGAACCAGCCTTTCGAAGCACTTCATGAGATGGTAATTGCCTGGCACTTGTGTGGCATGATTCTGACTTGCCACTTGTCAGCCCAAGCCTGAATAGTGTCCAGGTCTTGCTGTGTTTGGACACGGATTGCCTCGGTACCTGAGGAACTGTAAATTATGGCAGATATGGCCATCACCGAACATCTGACCTTCTGATGAAGGAAAGGTCATTGATGACATATATGGCTGGAGTCAAGAGGGTGGTGCTGGAAAAGCACAACAGGTCAGGCAACATTCGAGGAGCAGTAAAATAGATGTTTCAGGCAAATGCCCAATCAGGAATGAATGCCCAAAACGTCAATTTTTCTGCTTCTCAGATGGTGCCTGACCTGTGTTTTTCCAGCACCACACTCTCGACTCTAATCTCCAGCAGCCGCAGCACTCACTTTCACCCCATAGATGGCTGGAGTTTAGGACACTATCTAGAGGAACTCCTGTAGTGATCTCTTGCAACTGAGATGATTTATCCCCCAACTTCAACCATGTTCCTTTGCTTTAAGTATAAATACAACTTGCATGCAGCCTCTTTATGATAACAACCAAATTAGTGCAAGTTTGCACATCTACATTGACGACATCCAGCTGTACCTCTCCACCACCCCTCTCAACTCCTCTACTGTTGCTAAATTATCATATTGTTTGTTGTTCATGCAGTACTGACTGACCAGAAAGTGATTTTTTTTTCTTACATTCCCATATCCCATAAAGAAATACTAACATGGCCAGCATTCATTTCTAATTGCTTTTAACTGAGGGATCTGCTAAGCCACCAAAATACTCGACAGACACCACAGGGAGTGGAGTGCTTTATTTCCCCCTCCAACTCTATTTTGACTTAGTCCCTGCCCTCCCCTTCACTTTTTTGATCACGCAGCATTGCCCTTTGAGGAGAAGGGCATTGCTTGTCACTGGCCCCTCGGGAGATTCCTTTCTTGCTAGTGGTGGAAATTGAATAAAGATTTGTACACTTGTTGTCTTTCACTTTGTCCTACACATGCACACACACCACATGGGTGCTGGGGAAAACATAAGCACTACCGCAGTTAGGAAAAAATATATAACTAGCAGAAGTTAAGAAAAAGAAGGAAGCATATGTCAGGTATAGATAGGATAGATCGAGTGAATTCTTAGAAGAGTATAAAGAAAGTAGGAGTATACTTAAGAGGGAAATCAGGAGGGCAAAATGGGGACATGAGATAGCTTTGGCAAATAGAATTAAGGAGAATCCAAAGGGTTTTTACAAATATATTAAGGACAAAAGGGTAACTAGGGAGAGAATAGTGTCCCTCAAAGATCAGCAAGGAGGCCTGTAGGTGGAGCCACAGAAAATGGGGGAGATACTAAATGAATATTTTGCATCAGTATTTACTGTGGAAAAGGATATGGAAGATATAGACTGTAGGCAAATAGATGGTGACATCTTGCAAAATGTCCAGATTTCAGAGGAGAAAGTGTTGGATGTCTTGAAATGGTTAAAGGTGGATAAATCCCTAGGACCTGATCAGGTGTACCCGAGAACTCTGTGGGAAGCTAGAGAAGTGATTGCTGGGCCTCTTGCTGAGATATTTGAATCATCGATAGTCACAGGTGAGGTGCCGGAAGACTGGAGGTTGGCAAACGTGGTGCCACTGTTTAAGAAGGGCGGTAAAGACAAGCCAGGGAACTATAGACCGGTGAGCCTGACGTCGGTGGTGGGCATGTTGTTGAAAGGAATCCTGAGGGACAGGATGTACATGTATTTGGAAAGGCAAGGACTGATTCGGGATAGTCAGCATGGCTTTGTGCGTGGGAAATCATGCCTCACAAACTTGATTGAGTTTTTTGAAGAAGTAACAAAGACGATTCATGAGGGCAGAGCAGCAGATGTGATCTATACGGACTTCAGTCAGGCGTTCGACAAGGTTCCCCATGGGAGACTGATTAGCAAGGTTAGATCTCACGGAATACAGGGAGAACTAGCCATTTGGATACAGAACTGGCTCAAAGATAGAAGACAGAGGGTGGTGGTGAAGGGTTGTTTTTCAGACTGGAGGCCTGTGACCAATGGAGTGCCACAAGGATCAGTGCTGGGCCCTCTACTTTTTGTCATTTGCATAAATGATTTGGATGCGAGCATAAGAGGTATAGTTAGTAAGTTTGCAGATGACACCAAAATTGGAGGTGTAGTGGACAGCGAAGAGAGTTACCTCAGATTACAACAGGATCTGGACCAGATGGGCCATGGGCTGAGAAGTGGCAGATGGAGTTTAATTCAGATAAATGCGAGGTGCTGCATTTTGGGAAAGCAAATCTTAGCAGGACTTATACACTTAATGGTAAGGTCCTAGGGAGTGTTGCTGAACAAAGAGACCTCGGAGTGCAGGTTCATAGCTCTTTGAAAATAGAGTCGCAGGTAGATAGGATAGTGAAGGCGGTGTTTGGTATGCTTTCCTTTATTGGTCAGAGTATTGAGTACAGGAGTTGGGAGGTCATCTTGCAGCTGTACAGGACATTGGTTAGGCCACTGTTGGAATATTCTGGTCTCCTTCCTATTGGAAAGATGTTGTGAAACTTGAAAGGGTTTAGAAAAGGTTTACAAGGATGTTGCCAGGTTTGGAGGATCTGAGCTGCAGGGAGAGGCTGAACAGGCTGAGGCTGTTATCCCTGGAGCATCGGAGGCTGAGGGATGACCTTATAGAGGTTTCCAAAATTATGAGGGCATGGATAGGATAAATAGGCAAAGTCTTTTCCCTGGGGTCGGGGAGTCCAGAACTAGAGGGTATAGGTTTAGAGTGAGAGGGGAAAGATAAAAAAAAGAGACCCAAGGGGCAACATTTTCACGCAGAGGGTGGTACGTGTATGGAATGAGCTGCCACAGGATGTGGTGGAGACTGGTACAATTGCAACAGTTAAGAGGCATTTGGATGGGTATATGAATAGGAAGGGTTTGGAGGGATATGGGCTAGGTGCTGGCAGGTGGGACTAGATTGGGTTGGGATATCTGGTCGGCATGGACAGGTTGGACCGAAGGGTTTGTTTCCATGCTGTATATCTCTGTGACTCTATGACTCTATTAGAATCTCCATTAAAAAAAACTCTGCAGACAAAAATCAATAAACTGTTCCCTAATTATTAACTCCAGCTGTTTCTTGACACCTGTCTGAGACCAAGTTAGTTTGTTTGCAATAATGAGCTTTTGCTTACATGTCTGCACATTCCTATTTCCACCACCAAAACATTACCTAACATTGCTTGCCTCCGAAATTTTACCTTCTATAAATTTTAGGTCATCTAAAATTGTGTCTCAGTCTTTATTTGCATCAAGTCCTCTTCATTCATCATCCCTGCACTCAAAACCTGCATCAGCTCCTGCTCATGAAAATCCTCAATGTTCGAATTCTTAAACTTAATAGTACATCCTACTATGGCATCACCTCTCAGTTTTTCCCCATAATCTTAATTTATCTGTAATCCTCTAATTCTGACCACTTAAGCATCCCTAATTTTAAAATCGTTCCACCATTAGTGGCTGTGCCTTCAGTTGTAAAGGCCCAAAACTCTGGAATTTCCCCCTGAAACTGTACCACATCTCTACCTGTTTCAGGGTCCTAAAAATAATCTCAGTCTGAAATCTGAAACGCACCACATGAAGGAGTGGTGGAATCAGATTCCTTCAGAAAAGCAATTGGATATGTATAAGAAAAATTTACAGGTCTATCAGTGATAGGGCCTGTGGAACTAACTGTGAAAGATCCAAAGGCATGATAAACTTAATTACCTCAATCTAGACTCTAAAAAATTCAATATACATACATAAACATTGATCAAATATATGGACTCTGGAATGAGCACTACAAAAATTTCCAGATGTCATTGAATTAAGATGAAGAGGCAGTGGTGTAGTGGTTATGTCTCACAGATAATCCAGAACCCCAGGTTAATGTTCTAACGAGATGTGTTTGAACCCCACCATGGCATGCAGTGAAATTTTACAAAATCAAAACAGAATCTGGAATAAAAAGCCAGTCTATTGGTGACCATATAACCACTTGATTGTCATAAAATCTCATTTGGTTTACTAGTGTCCTTTAGGGAAGGACAATCTGCTGTCCTCATACAGAGTTGAAACTTTATTGCTGGAACAGCACAGCAGGTCAGGCAGCATCCAGGGAACAGGAGATTCGACGTTTCGGGCACAGGCCCTTTCCTGAAGAAGGGCCTGTGCCCGAAACGTCGAATCTCCTGTTCCCTGGATGCTGCCTGACCTGCTGTGCTGTTCCAGCAATAAAGTTTCAACTTTGATCTCCAGCATCTGCAGACCTCACTTTGTCCTCATACAGAAACATGAACAGAAGAGGAGTAAACCTTTCTGCCCTCCCAGGTTGCTCCATCATTCAAGATAATCCTGGCTGATCATCAAACTCAGAACCCTGTTCCTACTTTCTCCCTATATCCTTTAAATCCCTTTAGCCCCAAGAAACATATTTAATTCCTTGTTCAAAACCTTCACTGTTCCGATCTCTACAATTTCCTGTGGCAGACAATTCCACAGGCTGACCACTCCCAGGGTGAAGAAATTCTCATCTGCCCTTATTGTTAGGCCACGGTCAGAGCCCTAGTTCTGGATTCCGTGATCATAGAGGCTGGAAGGATAGTCTCCATCTTGTCTAATCCATTAAAATTTTATATGTTTCTAGGAGGATTCCCTCATTCTTCTAAACTCAAGTGAATGTAGTCCGAACTGATCCGGTCTTTCCACACACATCAGTCCTGCCATCCCAGGAATCCATCTGGTAAACCTTCTTTGCACTCGCTCAATAGCCAAAACATCCTTTGCCAGATAAGGAAACTAAAACGGTATACAATACTCCAGTTGTGGTATTACCCATGCTCTATACAGTGGCAGAAGGACATCCCTACTCCTGTAGATGGTCTGGTACATTGCTTTGGTTTGGAGTAAATGTGGTTGATTCTCAACAGTCCTACAGCCAATTTTGCATTAGGCAATAAATGCTGGTCGAGCCAGTAATGCCTGAATGAATGAATGATTGATTGATTGATTGAATGAATGAATAAAAATGTCTAGCTACCCGTGAAAGAGATCAACAGCAATAGATTATTAAACTGGACAGATCAAAGAAATATGAATACAGTGTTGAGTCAGTCATAGAGTAGTACAGCACAGAAATAGACCCTTCAGTCCAACTCGCCCATGCCGACCAGATTTCCCAACAAATCTAATCCCATTTGCCAGCATTTGGCCCATATCCCTCCAAACCCTTCCTATTCATATACCCATCCAGATGCCTTTTCAATGCTGTAATTGAACCAGTCTCCACTACTTCATCTGGCACCCTGTGCCCTCTCACCCTAAACCTATGCCCTCTAGTAAAAATAAAAGCAAATTACTGCAGATGCTGGAATCTGAAACCAAAAGAGAAAATGCTGGAAAATCTCAGCAGGTCTGGCAGCATCTGTAAGGAGAGAAAAGAGCTGACGTTTCGAGTCTAACTGACCCTTTGTCAAAGCTCAAAGGGTCAGTTAGACTCTAAACGTCAGCTCTTTTCTCTCCTTACAGATGCTGCCAGACCTGCTGAGATTTTCCAGCATTTTCTCTTTTGGTTTCTTATGCCCTTTAATTCTGGACTCTCCCACCCCAGGGAAAAGACTTTGTCTATTTATCCTATCCACACCGCTCATGGTTTTATAAACCTCTATAAAGGTCACCCCTCAGCCTCCAACGCTCCAGGGAAACAGCTCCAGCCTATTCAGTCTCTCTCCCTGTAGCTCAAATCCTCCAACCCTGGCAACATCCTTATAAGTCTTTTCTGAACCCTTTCAAGTTCCAAAACAGCCTTCTGGTAGGAAGGGGACCAAAATTGCACGCAATACTCCAACAGTGGCCTAACCAATGTCCTGTACAGCTGCAACATGACCTCCCAACTCCTGTACTCAATACTCTTGATCAATAAAAGAAAGCATACCAAACACCGCCTTCACTATCCTATCTACCTGCGACTCCACTTTCAAGGAGCTATGAACCTGCACTCCAAGGTCCCTTTGTTCAGCAACACTCCCTAGGACCTTCCCATTAAGTGTATTAGTCCTGCTAAGATTTGCTTTCCCAAAATGCAGCACCTTGCATTTATCTGAATTTAAACTCCATCTGCCACTTCTCAGCCCATTGGCCCATCTGGTTCAGATCCTGTTGTAATCTGAGGTAACCCTCTTCGCTGTCCACTACACCTCCAAATTTGGTGTCTTCTGCAAACTTACTAACTGTACCTCTTATGCTCACATCCAAATCATTTATGTAAATGACAAAAAGTAGAGGACCCAGCACCGATCCTTGTGGCACTCCACTGGTCACAGGCCTCCACCACCCTCAGCAAAATACTAAAAATCTAAATAATCGAGATCTAGGGATTCACATGACAATTATTTTTTTTAAAAAATGCAGGAAGACACATGGCTTAGATTGAGAAACTGGAAATGTGTTGCTGGAAAAGCGCAGCAGGTCAGGCAGCATCCAGGGAACAGGAGAATCGACGTTTCGGGCATAAGCCCTTCTTCAGGAATGAGGAATTGAGAAACCACCTGCTTGACAGTATCAGAAATAAAACACGGAAGAGGAGGAAGGCCCCGATAAAAACAGCACAGACCCTGAGCTGGGTTCTCCTGGAGGCACTGCCATCCCCTGTGACTGACCCTCTCCCCGACCCTCACCCATCCAGGGGCCCAGTACCCGACCCCCCCCTCCCTCCCTCCCGTCCCAGTGCCCGGCCAGTCGGCCCACCAGCACCTCCCTCTCCCTCCCCCTCCCCGGAGGGGGTCCCAGTGACTGACCTGTTCCCAGCCTGAGGCCTACACTCAGGCTCCGCGCTGCCGCCGCCGCCGCCGCCGCCGCCGCCATGTCCCGGTGTGTTCTCCGAGCGGATGCGGATCCTTGTCCCGGGTGAACACGGTGAACCCTGACGTCTCTCCTCGGTCCTCGGTCCCCGGTCCCGGTGAGCACGGTCAGCCCCCTCCCCGCGGTCCGCGGTCCCGGTGAACCCTCTCTCCTCTCGGGCCGTGAGGCGGCAGGAGCCGGTTTTCAGGGACGGCGCCTCGCGACAGGCCTTAAAGGCGCCTGTCAGTGAATAAATGTCCGGCAACGTTTTTATTCTTCAGGGAGAGGTCTCCCTGAAATAAAGGGACCAGTTCCTCTTCATTCCCCATAAAGTCTGTAATTTTAATCTTACACATCCACTCTGACTCATCCAAGATATTCTTTAGTTTTAAACCAATTTGTTAGGACATACCTCCATGAGACTTTATAGTTTTTTTGTAAAAGTTATATTTTCTATTCAGCTTGTTCACAGGTATCATTACACACCTTTCAAAGAGGGGAGACATAAATCTAGGTCTCTCAGCTCAGACATGGGGGTTCGCAGTTGGTAGAAAGCGGGGATAGTGGCCCAGAACAGAGTAGGGATAGCGGGCTAGTGCAGAGTGGGGATAGTGGCCCAGGGCAGGTAGTGGTC